>NC_052154.1:153183225-153286634 GCF_902713615.1 Scyliorhinus canicula | reverse complement strand
AGAGATACACGAGTGACAAAACCTTCATCACCTCAGAATGTCGCAAAGCACCCGACAGTCAATGATATAATTTTGACTTGTACTGCTGTTTGTAAACAAGCTCCCAAAAGACAGCAATACATTAATTACCTGTTATTTAGCTGTTTAAGGAAATTGGTTGAGGGCTAAATATTGGCCAGAACATCAGGAAGAGCTCCCTTCCTCTTCTTCAAAATAGTGGCCGAGAGATCTTTTACATCTACCTGGGGATAGGTTCATGGCATTTTATTTTTCCAGCAAAAAATGAAATTGGCATTTGCCCCTCCAGCAATCACTTGTGGCTAAACTGACCATGAATCGTGTCAGATAGCGGCACGATGTCACAGTGGTTTCACTGCTGCCTCATAGACCCAGATTAAATTCTGGCCTTGGGTCACTGTCTATGTTGAGTTTGCATATTTCCCCCATGACTGGGTGGGTTTCTTCCTCGTGCTCCAGTTTCTCCCCACAGCCCAAAGATATGCAGGTTAGGTGGATTGGCCATGCTAAATTGCCCCTATTGTCCAGGGATATGCAGTTTAGGTGATGGAGTTAAGGGAAAGAGCGAGGTGGATAGGGGAGTAAAGTGGGGAGAGTGCTCATTCGAAGAGTCAGTGCAGACTCGATGAGCCGAACAGCCTCCTTCTGCACTGTAGAGATTCTCTGACATACTGGCTCTGGTGACTTTTCGTTATCCAGAACAGTGAACAAATTAGGTTTCTCAGCAATATTTTGTGGGTAAAACTCTCCTTTTTGAGTCAGAAGTTGAGAGTTCAAGCTCAACTGCAGAGACCTGAGCGCTTCATCTAGGGTAACATTCCTCGTGCGGTACTGCATGGGTGCTGTATCGTAGGAGGTGTCATCTTTCAGATGAAACATTGAACCCTTATACCCTCTCAAGTGGAGCAAGAGATCTCACAGTACAACTTTGAAACAGACCAGCAGCATTCCACTCAGTGTTCTGACCAATATTTATCCTTCAAACATCGTCATAAAAAAGGTAATCTCCTCATTATCATGTTGCTGGCTGTAGGAGCTTCTTGTGCGCAAATTGGCTGTCACGTTCCCTGTACTACAACAGCAACGACAAAGCGCATCATCGGTTGGAAGGGCAGCACGGTAGCACAGTGGTTAGCACAGTTACTTCACAGCTCCAGGGTCCCAGGTTCGATTCCCGACTTGGATCACTGCACATTCTCCCTGTGTCTGCGTGAGTTTCCTCCGGGTGCTCCGGTTTCCTCCCACAGTCCAAAGATGTGCAGGTTAGGTGGATTGGCCATGCGAAATTGCCCTTAGTGTCCAAAAAGGTTAAGTGGGGTCGCTGGGTTACGGAGATAGGGTGGAGGCGTGGCTTGAGTCGGGTGCTCTTTTCAAGGGCCGGTGCAGAGATGGGCTTCATGGCCTCATTCTGCACTGTAAATTCTATGATTCTATAACTGTAGGATGTCCAGAGGCGGTGAAAGATGCTTGAGAAATGCAACTTCTTTATTTTCTTTTAAATATGTAAATTGGTGACACAGTGGCCTCACAGTGCCATGTTTGATTACGGCCTTGGGTGACTGTGTGGAATTTGCTAGTTCTCCCCATGTCCGCGTGGGTTTCCTCCGGGTGCTCCGGTTTCTTCCCACAGTCCAAAGATGTGCAGGTTAGGTGGATTGGCCATGATAAAATTGCCCTTAGTGTCCAAAATTGCCCTTAGTGTTGGGTGGGGTTACTGGGTTATGGGGATAGGGTGGAGGTGTTAACCTTGGGTAGGGTGCTCTTTCCAGGAGCCGGTGCAGACTCGATAGGCCGAATGGCCTCCTTCTGCACTGTAAATTTTATGAAACACGCAGATTGCTTGGTCATTTTTAGTTTTAATTCAATCATTCATGGGATGTGAATGCCATTAGCACAATCAGCATTTATTGGCCATCCCCAATTGCCGTGGAGAAGGTGGTGCAGAGCCGCCGCCTCCTTGAATCACTGCAATATGGTGCAGGTACACTGACAGTGCTGTTACAGAGGGAGTTCCAGGATTTTAACCAGGCGAGTGAAAGAACGGTGATGTAGATCCTGGTGTGTGTGGCTTGGTCGGGAACTTGCAGGTGGTGTATTCCCATGTATCTGCTGCCCTGTTCCTTCCAGGTGATAAAGGTTGTAGGTTTGGCAGGTGCTGCTGATGGAGCTTCGGTGAGTTGCTGCCGTGCATCTTGTAGATCGGTGTTTTTCAAACTTTTTTTTTTCCGGGGACCCATTTTTACCAACCGGCCAACCTTCACGACCTACGCCGGCCGACCTTCGCGACCCACCATTTTCTCTTAGCTTTAATGCGAGAGGTGAGCCTGCTTGGTCCTCATGATCTCACTCCAATCAGGTTCACAGGAGGAGAGGTAAGGCATAGTTAGTCTCCAAGTTTCATCAGCAAAAGAATAAGCCAGAAAGGACAATTTCTGGAGAAGCAAAGTGTGGATTTTGTACCTCAGTTTGTAAACTTTGAGTAGCTCCCCTGTTGAGTGATCATTACAGTAACTCTTCGAACAGGTGAAGTTCACCGTCAGAGGGATTTACTGGTCACTGCTTCGATTCAATGCTTTAATGTGGTCCAAAAGATCAGCAAAACCTTACAGCCACGCTTCAGGACACAGTGGGCGATGATGTGATGATTTCATTGTATCCCTTGTCAAACGTTCAATTCTGTCCATGATTAAACCATGAGGAATATATTGGGGGCGATTCTCCCAAATGGAGCCCAAGTGTTCGCGCCGTCGTGAACGCCGCCGTGAAACGGGCACGGGGACAACTGATTCCGGCCCCCACAGGGGGCCAGCACGATGCTGGAGCTGTTCATGCCGCTCCGGCCTCCCTTCCCGGCACCAAATGGGCACCGTGCCAACCTGCGCATGCGCAGCTGCGACGCGCCAACCTGCGCATGCGCAGCGGACTTCTTACACGCGTCGGCCCCGACTCAACACGGCGTCGGTGTTCAGGGGCCAGCCGTGCACGAAAGTAGGCGGGGGGGGGTGCGGGATGCCGGCCCGTTGATCGGTGGGCCCCGATCGCCGGCCAGACCCCATAGGAGGCCCCCCCGGGGACAGAGGCCCCCCCCACCCCCAAACCGTTCGCGCAGAGTTCCCGCCGGCAGTGACTAGGGATGAACGGCGGCGACAGGACTCTGTCGTATCCGCGCGGCCGCTCGACCCGTCCGGGCCGCAGAATCGGTGGCTTTGCCGATTCCCGCGGCCGGCGCTGTGCCGGCGCAAATGGCACCGATTCTCCGCTCCTTGGAGAATCATGCGGCGGCGTTGTGGCAAATTCTCCGGCCCGGCGCGGGTCTCGGAGAATCGCCCCCATACTCTCTCCAGATCATTTGAGTAATGTTTAGGGATGCAAAACAGATCGAGTCATGGCCTTGATCATCATCGGTGATCACCACGCAGTCAGCTGCCTCCATGACCTGATCGCACTTTGACCCCGGGTTCAGGTCCCAACACTCTCGGGCCGCACATTGATGAGCGGGCACACATGCGCAGTGCGCCCGTATTTTGTTTAGCTGGTCGCGGTCATGATTTTCAAAGTCAGTCGCAGCAGGCATTGTTAAAAGCCGGCTGTTGCGCGTAAATTCCCGCGATAAGGAATGCCGCAATGGGCGGCTCCTCGACCCACCTGTGAGTTGAGAGCTCCATTTTGAAAATTCCTGTTGTAGATGGTGCCATATAAGGGTCTGGCACATGAAGGGTTAACCTGGGACTGTGATGTGCAAGAGCACATGACCTGCACTTGGGAGTCAGTGTTGTGTTGGACAGTGCTGTGTGTAAGAAGCAAGCAGGAATACAGCTGCTAGCTTGGATCTTTTACTGTACCTTTTGTATATCGTTTCCAGCCATTAATAAATACACTGTTTAACAACTGAAAGACTGCAAATACCTTAATAAGACCTACGAAATTACACCCAACACCTTACAACAGATGTTCACACTGCTGCCAAGGTTTAATTGCTTCAAAGCATGAATATTAGAATGTAGCAATGGCTCTCAAAGCCTTTATATCAAATTCATTATGCATGTCAGTTCATCGTTCTGCCTTCCCATGATTGAAATATTATTAAAACTGAAGACCAACAGAGTGTTACCTTTCTGCTGTCAATATTGATTCGCGCCCAGTCTTGTGTCACAAACTTCTCCACAAAACCAACATGAATTTATATAGCACCTTTAATGCACAAGACTTTCACAGGGGAGGAAATAAAGGAACATCGTCAGGCAAAATTTGACACCAAGCCAAATAAAGATATTTCAGGGCTGGGGATCAAATGTCTGCAGGTGACAGGCCTTAAGGAGGAGAGAGAGAGTCGGAGAGGTTTAGGGAGGGAGTTCCAGAGCTTATTGTTGCGGTAGCTGAAGGTACGCCCACCAAAGGTGGTACAATTGAAATTGGGGATGCATAAGGGGGCAGTGTTGGCGGAATGCAGAGATCTTCGGGAGTTGAAGGCCAGGAGCTGGCTGCTGAGATAAGAACATAAGAACTAGGAGCAGGAGTAGGCCATCTGGCCCCTCGAGCCTGCTCCGCCATACAATGAGATTATGGCTGATCTTTTGTGGACTCAGCTCCACCTTCCGGCCCGAACACCATAACCCTTAATCCCTTTATTCTTCAAAAAATTATCTGTCTTTATCTTAAAAGCATTTAATGAAGGAGCCTCAACTGCTTCACTGGGCAAGGAATTCCATAGATTCACAACTCTTTGGGTGAAGACGTTCCTTCTAAACTCAGTCCTAAATCTACTTCCCCTTATTTTGAGGCTATGCCCCCTAGTTCTGCTTTCACCTGCAAGTGGAAACAACCTGCCCGCATCTATCCTATCTATTCCCTTCATAATTTTAAATGTTTCTATAAGATCCCCCCCCCCATCATTCTAAATTCCAACGAGTACAGTCCCAGTCTACTCAACCTCTCCTCGTAATCCAACCCCTTCAGCTCTGATATTAACCTAGTGAATCTCCTCTGCACACCCTCCAGCGCCAGTATGTCCTTTCTAAAGTAAGGAGACCAAAACTAAACACAATACTCCAGGTGTGGCCTCACTAACACCTTATACAATTGCAGCATAACCTCCCTAGTCTTAAACTCCATCCCTCTAGCAATGAAGAACAAAACTCCATTTGCCTTCTTAATCACCTGTTGCACATGGAAACCAATGTTTTGCGACTCATGCTCTAGCACACCCAGGTCTCTCTGCACAGCAGCATGTTTTAATATTTTATCATTTAAATAATAATCCCTTTTGCTGTTATTCCTACCAAAATGGATAACCTCACATTTGTCAACATTGTATTCCATCTGCCAGACCCTAGCCCATTCACTTAACCTATCCAAATCCCTCTGCAGACTTCCGGTATCCTCTGCACTTTTTGCTTTACCACTCATCTTAGTGTTGTCTGCAAACTTGGACACATTGAACTTGGTCCCCAACTCCAAATCATCTATGTAAATTGTGAACAATTGTGGGCCCAACACTGATCCCTGAGGGACACCACTAGCTACTGATTGCTAACCAGATAAACGCCCATTAATCCCCACTCTTTGCTTTCTATTAATTAACCAATCCTCTATCCATGCTACTACTTTACCCTTAATGCCATGCATCTTTATCTTATGCAGCAACCTTTTGTGTGGCACCTTATCAAACGCTTTCTGGAAATCCAGATATACCACATCCATTGGCTCTCCGTTAGCTATCGCACTGGTAATGTCCTCAAAAAATTCCACTAAATTAGCGATGGGAGGGTTGAGGCCATGGAGGGATGTCAGCACGAGGAAGAATGTTTGAAATTGGTTCCAATTCTGGCAGTGCTTCAATGTAGATCAACGAACACAGGCGTGGTAGTTGAACCTCCACAGGCTGTTTGTTCAAGTGTAAACAATTAATTTGATCTTTTGCCACAATTGCCTAGTTTAACCACTCGCTGAACAGATGCTCTTTCGAGAGATCAGATGCTTGGCAGTGAATTGAATTTTGTAGAGAGTAGCAAGTTGAGGCATCTTCCTGCAGAATGTCAGTTGATTCAGGCTGAAGCAGAGAGACCGAGCAGGTGTCTGGATCAGTTCCAGGTCTACTGCTGAGTTGGCAGGTCCCGGTGTGGGGTCGGGGGTGCTGACAGGGCATGTCGGGGTGTTTGAGATGTTACTGTTGGTCTCGATGACTCCAGGGAGGGAAAGTGGGTGAGAACGTTGATTCTCAATCACTATACAGGTGCTGAATCCTGAAGCAGAGTCATATTGGACTTGACATGTTAATTCTATTTCTGGCTCCACAGATGCTGCCAGACCTGCTGGGTTTTTCCACCACTTCCTGTTTTAATTTCAGACCCGAGTCTATGTGGGTTTCCTCCGGTTACCTCCCACAGTCCAAAGATGTGCAGGTTAGGTGGATCAGCCATGCTAAATTACCCTTCGTGTCCAAAAAGGTTGGATTTAGGGGATTGGGTGGAGGTATGGATTTAAGTAGGGTGCTCTTTTAAAGGACCGGTGCAGACTCGATGGGCCAAATGGCCTCCTTCTGCACTGTAAATTCTATGATCTCAAGCAGCCGCAGTAATTTTCTTTTTTCTGTTCTATTGGAGTGCTGATTCAGGAGGTATATGTAACTCTGATTTCCCAAAACCATTCTGTCCGATTTAGTGCATATCTTTGACGTCACACACTGACCCCAGCCTGTACATCCAGGCAAATTCATCCCTCCACCTCTACCTATTCATGTGAGGCGGGAGAAAATGACAAGAAAGTTTTGAGTGTTGCGATGGACAGGGGTGCTTTTATATCATTCTGCAATTTAATGCTATTTAACGTTTTTGAAGTGGAAATGTGCTTTTTAAAAAAATACATGATTGAAGAGTTCACTAAGCGTCAACTCTTTGACACTTCTCCCCTTAGCTTATGGCCAACAGTAGGTAAAGTACAACAGTCTTATTTGGATCGGTTTATTGTCACGTACCGAGATACAGTGAAAAGTAATTTTCTGTGCACAGATCATTAAGTATATGAAAAGAAAATACATAATTGGGCAACAGAAGGTCATCTTTCCTCCCCATCATGCCAGGTAAAGACCATGGCCATGAGAGTAGACCAAGAGAGCCTTCCCTTGGAACGGGGTCCTGCAAAGTGCTGGGAGGAAATAGACTGTTAATTGTAAGTAAATTACATAGGACCATAGGAATTAGGCAATTCAGTCCTGCGAGCCTGCTACACCATTCAATTAAATCATGGCTGCTCTCTTCCTGTTCTCCAACCACCCTCCTACCTGTTCCCCATTTCCCTTTAACTTGTTTTTAAAATCAGAAATATATCTATCTCTCCTGCTTGAAATAATTTAATGACTCCGACTCCATGGCACTTTGGGGCAGCAAGTTCCACAAATTCACCACCCTCTGCAAGAAGTAGTTCCTCCTCACCTCAGTTTTAAATCTACCGCTCTCGATCTATATCTACGACCTCTCATTCTAGATTGCACCACAGGAGGAACATTTGGTCTATGTTTGCAGGAGGAAAGCGGAGCACCCGGAGGAAACCCACGCAGACACGGGAAGAACGTGCAGACTCCGCACAGACAGTGACCCAAGCCGGGAATCGAACCTGGGACCCTGGAGCTGTAAAGCGATATTGCTAACCACTGTGCTACCGTGCCGCCCACCTGCAAGTTCCCCTTAAAGTATTTTTAAAAATAAATTTAGATTAGCCAATTCTTTTTTTCCCAATTAAGGGGCAATTTAGTGTGGCCAATTGACCTACCCTGCACTTTTTTTCCGGTTGTGGGGGGCGAGACCCATGCACACATGGAGAGAATGTGCAAACTCTACACGGACAGTGACTCGGGGCTGGGATCGAACCCGGGTCCTTGGCGTAGTGAGACAGCAGTGCTAACCATTGTGCCACCGTGCTGCCCTCCCCTTCAAGTTACACATGATCCTGACTTGGAACGGTACAGCTGTTCATTCATTGTCACCGTGTCAAAATCCTGGATCACTTACCTTGCATGACAATTGCAGCACCTTCGGCACAGGGACTGGAGTGGGTTCAAGAGGAAGGCGAGTCACCACCATCTTCTCACGGGGGGGTAACCAGGACTGGGCAATAAATGCTGGGCTTGTTAGGCGAGAATGAACTTAAAAACTGCCGTGTGGTGCAACATTTTGACAGATGTTGCTGGCAAGACTGCCAGTCAGGTCAATAGTTTTCAATCAGATTTATTCCAGTGAGGGGATGTTCAGTGAGCTTCATGATCCAAAGAATAAATGTGTGGATCTCCGGCTGAGACTGTTGTCTCTCCTGCAAACCCCCCCCCCCCCCCCCCCCCCCCCCACCACTCTTATTGAGAGTTAAATGTTGGATTTGTTCTTCAAGAGAGATGACTCAAATGTTTGAAGGCACCTGGCTTAATGCTTCTGGTTGAGGTGATTTTGGCAGTCAGCGGGTGAAATGGCTGTGCATCAGTTACTGTGGTACCAAGAAATCTGAAGGATGGAACGGCCAACTCACCAGGGGTTTACAGGCAGCGAATTTGATTTGCAATAGTTAGAGTAACATCTGATCTCATTAAACACACAGGAAGTCTGCTCTTTGATGTAACTTCAGCAGCAAAAAGGAGGAAAGGAACCATATTTGCAGCATTAACAGTGATTGCTGGTGTTTTAAAAAAAAAAATAGTACTGCATTTAGTAGTGATCTCGCAAGCAAAGCTCCAGAAGACAGATTGAGGCAAAGACAGTGACTCATCGTGAAGGTTATTAATATTTCAGACTATTCCCAATTTGCAGGGAGAATGAAGGTGAATTGGCTTGAGGGCAATGGGCTGTGGAGCACTTTGTTGTAAAGGTAAGATGTTATTTGCCCTCGATTATTTTGAAGTGGTGAATAGTTCATTTAATCATAATTCCCATTTACTACAGCAATTCTTGTTTGCATTCATCTATGCTGTGGGTCGTAATCTCATAATAGACGTGGCAGCTCGAACCAGTCCTTGGGAAAATGCGAGTTTTTCTTAAAATTGAAAGCTTTGTCCTAATAAATGCAACCTTGTTATACTTTTAAGTTCTCCATCCCTTTGTAATCTTGACAATTCATCAAGCCAGCCTATGGTAGCACCACTAAATATAATTGAATTTTCTGTGTGAAGTTGTAACAAAAAGTTTTTTTTGCCTATTCTGAAGAAGAGAAAAGGGGGGGGGGAAATATATATAATCGAACCCAGTTCTTTTATAAATGGTTAATTTGTCTTTGTAAATTTCCTTGTACAGTGTAGCTGTTCGGACTACATTTTGTACTGATTAAACAACTAGGACAAAGCCATTATAGAATTCCGTATTGAACAGGCTTTGACCTTATTAAGGTTATTGGCAAAAAAAGATACACCGGGTGAATGAGAATAAAAGGCTCACAAGCAATGTGCACTCCTGATTCGTGCATTCATGTTGTGCCATCATTAGCAACACATAGTTGTAGCTTTATGACCAGATTCCATTTACAGGGATTTCTATTTATCGTGTGTCTTGCAATATGTATAAGGAAATCTATTGACTTACTTTCAATCTAAGTAAAATTTCTGGGGAAATGATAGGGGGGGGGTGGGGAAGGATGTGCATTTTCTATAACACTCTGCCCTGTTGATTTAACTGATGATCTCTCAGCACGGTATTGAACCCAGATCTCAGTTACAAATTCTTGGCTGTGGCAGGGTGTCCTGTTCTCGGGAGGAGGGCTAAGCCTGGAGGTGACTGGGACTGAGTCTGTGGGGACAACTGAGACTTCAAAGCCTAATCGGAATTTTTTTTTTAATTCACTTACGTGATGTGGGCGTAACTGGCTAGGCCAGCGTCTTATTGTCCATCCCTAGTTGCCCTTGAGAAGGTGGTGGTGAGTTGCCTTCTTGAACCGCTGCAATCCCTGCAGTGTAGGTACACCCACAGCGCGGTTGGAGAGGGGGAGGGGGAGATCAATAATTTGCCCCAGCGACTGTAAGGGAACAACAATGTATTTCCAAGTCAGGGTGGTGAGTGACTTTGAGGGGAACCTCCAGGTGGTGGGGTTCAAATGTATTTGCTGCTCTGGTCCCTCTAAATGGCAGTGGTCATGGGTTTGAAAGGTTTTGTCTGAGGAACCTTGTTGAGTTCTTGTACATGGTACGCCTGGCTGCCACTCTTCGTCAGTGGTGGGAGGGATTGAATGTTTGTGGAAGGGGGAGCAATCAAGTGGGCTGCTTTGTCCTGGATGGTGTCGAGCTTCTTCAGTGGTGTTGGAGGTTCACTCATCCAGGCAAGTGGAGAGCATTCCATTACACTCCTGCCTTGTGCCTTGTATATGGTGGACAGGATTTTGGGGGCCAGGAGGTGAGTTACTTGCCATAGGTTTTCTAGCCTTTGACCTGTTCTGGTGGCCACAGTATCAACGTGGCTAGTCCAGTTCAGTTTCTGATCAATGGTAACCCCCAGGATGTTGCTTCTACTGTGGTTGTGTGGATATTGCGTAAATATCATTGTAATCCTACCTGTCGTGAATAACTGTCATGTAGAATAAGTTGGGTCAGGTACTGGAGTGTTTGACACCTGGGAATCTGTAAACCTGCGCCTCCCAGGGGCAGGAGAGTATATATAGTGGGGAGGAGATTGAATAAGAAATGACATTCGCTTTGGTGAACATGATTTTTTTGGGGGGATACGGAGAGATTGGATTTCCCTTTGGGGAAGGAAGGCTGCCATCCTTACCGGGTTTTCCGGAAAGTGACTCTTACCTGCCCTCTGTAACGGCCTAGCAAGCCCCTCAGTGAAGGGCAGTTAGAATGTAGGATAAATACTGGCCTTGCAAGTAATGCTAATGCCCTGTGAATGAAAAAAAAACTGAAGTAAAGATAATTCAAAAGATTACATTTTTAATTAAGCGGAGTAGGATCCGTCTAGGCTGGAATTCAAGCCCCCATTCTCAGTTGGAATCTTTACATATCCCCCAAGGAGACAGCTGTGCATGTTTTGGCTGTGGCATTGGAAAGATAATCTGACATTATAGGATGTATACTATATAGGCCATTCAGTCTACCCAGCCCAGGCTGGTGTTTATGCTTCCACTTGAGTCTTTTTCTATCTTTTCTCATCTAAATCTATCATAGTAACCCTCCGTTTTCCACAAATGCGGTTTGTCTAGCTTTCCTTTAAATGCAACTATACTATTGTTACAGAACCAGACGAGACTCCAACAGGTTTTCAATTTGTAAAACTGTGAGGAAAGAACACTTCACCCCAGGAGTGATTCCACTGACATATAGGGATCTTTTATATTAAAACAAACTCTATTATTAACACAGGAGTAACCACATTAACATCAGAGAAAATAGCTTTTCAATTAACAGCTAGACAATTTTTAAAATAAAAGGAAACAGTTTAACTATTAACTTATACCTTATAAGGGGCTGGATTCACCGCACCCCGATGCCGAAATCGCGGGCGGCGCCGGGTCGGAGAATCCAGTTTGACACCGTAATCGGGACCGGCGCCGGTTCGGCGATTCTCCGGGCACCCAAAATTGGCGTCACCGGGGAGTACGCCGCGCCACCAGAGGCCGTTGCCAGAGGCCTGCTCTGACATTCTCGGCCCCTGACTGGCCGAGTTCCCAACGCATGGAACTAGCCTGCTGTTATTGGTCAGGATACTCGCATGGCGGCTGCGGACTGGTCAGGGGTGGGCGGATCGGAAGCCAAGCCTTATAGGCGGCCGGGGAATTAATGTGCGGGGTTTGAGGGTCAGGCACACGACCGATTGGGGGGTCTTTGTGGGTCGACTTTCGCGGTCCGAGTCCACCATGGAGCACGGCACAGTCGCTGGAGGCCGCCGTGCGCATGCGCGGCCTCTGACCCAGCAGTACGGGGGCCTGTATTTGCAGCAAATGCTGCAAGATTTACTCCGGGTTCCTGCTAGGGCTATGAATCTGTTTCACTTTTTTCCAGGATTTTGAGGAGTAAAACTCCACCGTTTCTACACCAGCGTGGGGACATAGTCTCAATAAAGGAGAATCCAGCCCCTTATCTATCTTCAATTAAGTAAAGCCTGTTAACAGGTCGAAAGCCACTGGTAAATAAAGTTTGCAAACACAGGGATACTTGTTGTACTCTTACGTAGAGCTGTCTTGGAAAGACTGTTTGAAGAGAGAAACCGACCCTCTCGGGAACAGCCTGCAGATTATTTTGTCTTTCTCAAACTAAACATTCTTGCAGCCAAACTGCTTGCTATAGACCTGGCTCCTTGCATTAATTACATCATCTCTATCCCAATCCGATGTCCCATGACCCGGCTTACCCAAGTTTAAACCTAATGTTTCTCATTATCTACTCTCCAGGGAAGCTCCAGCAATCACATACACATTAACCCAGGCTTTTAATAGCATTGCTGCAACAGATATATATAATATAATATTTTAAAATTCCTTCATTCGTCACACTATTCACTTCAGCCACTTTTTCTAGTAGTGAGTTCCACATTTTCAACAGTCTTTGGCTAAAGAAGTTCCTTTTGATTTTTCTGTTGGATTTCTTGGTAACTAACTTATGTTGAAGGCCTCATGTTATGCTCTCTCCCAAAAGAGGAAATATTCTTTCCATATCCACACCATATGGTGTAAACTTGACTCTTAATGGGTTAACTGGTGTATAGAAATGTAAGTGATTATAATACTGGCTAAATTCAGAGGATGGGGGTTCAAATTCTACCCTCGTTGTTTGAAAATTTGAATGACTCCGAAAATAGAAAGCTAGGCTTAGTAAAGTGACCCAGAAACTGTCGCGTGTTGTCAAAAACCTAATCAGTTCACAGATATTCCTGTAGAGAAGGGAATATATCATCTTTAGGTTCCCCATGGTCGACTCGTGAAGAAAGTAAGGAGGTGTGGTATAGAGGAAAACCTGGCCAATTGGATAAGTAACTGGCTATCACACAGAAGATAGAGGGTGGTGGTGGATGGAAAATTTTCAGACTGGAGACCAGTTACCAGCGGTGTACCACAGGGATCAGTGCTGGGTCCTCTGCTATTTGTGATTTTTATCAATGACTTGGAGGAGGGGGCTGAAGGGTAGGTCAGTAAATTTGCTGATGACACCAAGATTGGTGGAGTAGTGGATGAGGTGGAGGGCTGTTGTAGGCTGCAAAGAGACATTGATAGGATGCAGAGCTGGGCCGAAAAATGGCAGATGGAGTTTAACCCTGATAAGTGCGAGGTGATTCAGTTTGGTAGAAAAAATTTGAATGCGGATTATAGGGTCAACGGCAGTGTTCTGATGAATGTGGAGGAACAGAGAGATCTTGGGGTTCATGTCCACAGATCTCTGAAGGTTGCCACTCAAGTGGATAGAACCGTGAAGAAGGCTTATAGTGTGTTAGCGTTTATTAACAGGGGGCTTGAGTTTAAGAGCCGCGGGGTTATGCTGCAACTATACATGACCCTGGTGAGACTACATTTGGAGTATTGTGTGCAATTCTGGTCACCTCATTATAGGAAGGATGTGGAAGCATTGGAAAGGGTGCAAAGGAGATTTACCAGGATGCTGCCTGGTTTGCAGGATAGGTCTTATGAGGAAAGGTTGAGGGAGCTAGGGCTTTTCTCTTTGGAGCGGAGGAGGATGAGAGGTGACTTAATAGAGGTTTATAAGATGATGAGGGGGATAGATAGAGTGGACGTTCAGAGACTTTCCTCGGGTGGATGTAGCTGTTACAAGGGGGCATAACTATAAGATTCAGGGTGGGAGATATAGGAGGGATGTCCGAGGTAGGTTCTTTGCTCAGAGTGGTTAGGGTGTGGAATGGACTGCCTGCTGTGATAGTCAGGGCCGGTTTTAAGCCTATTTGACCAATTTCATCAAATTGGGCCCCGCACCTTAAGGGGGCCCCGCGCCAGCGGCGACAGAGTTACCGTTTGAAGCCTTTTCTGTATTCTAAGGGGAACTATAGGGTATTTTTTACTTTTGGGGAACGCACCGCATTACCATCGACAAATCATTCAGCCCTGCGCCGCCAAATCCTTCCGCCCGGGTAAGTAAGTTTCAAAATTTTAGTATATCAAGCATTTAATGTTTTTTTTGGTTAAAGACGAGCATACTACACGAAATATAAATATACATAAATTTTTACTTTTGTAGAGTAGGGGCCCCGCCATCACTTTTCTAATTGGGCCCACAATTCCTAGCATCGGCCCTGGTGATAGTGGAGTCGGACACTTTAGGAACTTTCAAGCGGTTATTGGATAGGCACATGGAGTACACCAGAATGACGGGGAGTGGGATAGCGTGATCTTGGTTTCGGATAATGCTCGGTACAACATCGAGGGCCGAAGGACCTGTTCTGTGCTGTACTGTTCTATGTTCTATACAAACTAGGCCTAGACATGACTCCAGTCCTACACTCTAATGTGCCTAACTCTTAAATGTCCTCGGAAGTGGTCTGGCAAAGCCTCAAACTTGCCACATGGGTAGAACGCTCATCGCCAGGTCAACTAATGGTCTTGGACATTAATGCAGGCCTTTGTAAAGATGCCCGCTTCCCAAGAATGAATTTTTAAGAAGGGGCAAGGCAATAATGCCAACATATTGTTACGGTTACACAGACTTTACCAACCAAGTGAAAGGATATGGGGAGGCTGGGGGGAAGAAATAATGTACAACAGTATAAATCAATGAAAAGTAATTTAATTTTTCCTGTGTCACCAACCCCCCACCCCCCAGATTTAAACCTTCTTTGTAATGGGCGGCATGGTGGCACAGTGGTTCGCACTGCTGCCTCACAGTGCCAGGGCCCTGTGTTCAATTCAGCCTTGGGTGACTGTCTGTGTGGAGTTTGTCCTTTCTCCCCTGTGTCTGCGTGGGTTTCCTCTGGGTGCTCCAGTTTCCTCCTACAGTCCAAAGATGTGCAGGTTAGGTGGTGCTACAGGGTAGGGCTGGTAGTAGGCCTGGGTAGAGGGCTCTTTTCAACGGTCAGTGCCGACTCGATGGACCAAATGGCCACCTTCACTGTAGGAATTCTATTCTAAAACCATTTAGTACATCTGAACACAGCGGGCCGAATGGCCCCTGTTTGTGCTGTTATGAATGTATTATTCATTTCCCAGTCTTTTTTGCTTTCTGCTGAAAAGCCAACCTACTTAACAATGTATCTGTATTTGAGCTATTGCGGAGCAACTGACAGTCGTCATGTTGACTCTAATGAAGAAATAGTTTGAAAACGTATATTGTTTGTTGAATTTGTGCTAATGCAGTGATTTCAAATGTTGAAAAGTGCATGCAACCCTCTGTTAGTGGCAAAATATTTGATTTACAAATGTTTGGCTTGGAGTCAGCGGCTAATGGAATGATTATAATGTTCCTCCTATTAAAGAGCTTCCTGTACAGTCTAATAGAATATTCGACCAGTGATGACAAGCAGCCCTTTTCCAATGTTTGTGTTTATGGGTAGCAGTCCAGGTGATGAAATAGATCCTGCAGAATTTGGGAAGTGTTACCACCCAAAATATGATATTCCCCACTGCGGAATTCTCGTAGACAAAGAACATAATAACTGCAGGAATACAGACTGGTCCAGCAACTCTTGGATTTTATAATTCTCATTCTCATGTTCAAATCCCGCCATGGCCTGCCCCCTCCCTATCTCTGTAACCCAGGGGTGGGCAAACTTTTCCGTGCAGGGCCACATTCAGAAATTCACAATTCACAAAGGGCCGCATAGTATATTAAGTAAAATAATTACTTCACCCGGTTATGATTCTGGGCGCCTCATATAGAACATAGAACAGTACAGCACAGAACAGGCCCTTCGGCCCTCGACGTGCCGAGCAATGATCACCCTACTCAAGTCAACGTATCCACCCTATACCAGTAAGTAACCCAACAGCCCCCCCCCCATTAACCTTAAAAAAAAACTAAAAAAAAAAAAAAAAATGTTTTTAAAAAACAATTTTTATTTTTTTATTTTTTAATGACTTGGTGGGCCGCAGAAATACCTTTGGCGGGCCGCATGCGGCCCGCGGGCCGTAGTTTGCCCACCCCTGCTGTAACCTTTTCCAGCTCTACAACCCTCTGAGATCTTTGCATATTTCAGCCTCCTGTGCTTCCAGATTTTAATTGCTTTACGATCGGTGATCATACCTTCAGCTTCCTATGCCTTAAGTCCTGGAATTCCAGCCCTAAACCTTACTGTCCCTCTCTGCTCCACGAAGACGCTCATTGAAACCCACCTCTTTGGCTTTTGGTTACCAGTCCTAATATCTATTTGTGTTCCTCGGTGTCAGATTTTGTTTGATTACATTCCTGTGAAATGCCTTGCGTGTTTTTGTTACATTCAGGTTGACCAGAGGAATCATGGAAATTCTTATCATAAATCAGCTTAATTACTCTGTCTTAAGCTACATCTTCACTTTAGTATTGCAGGTAGTTTGGTCAGATGTGGTAAAGATACACAAGATCATTAAAAAAACTACATGTTTACTGACAGATTAGGGAAGACCAGGAGATCTGCGTGCAAGATTCTTTTATATTATTCATCCATGGGATATGGTTGTCACTGGCAAGGGAAACATTGATTGCTCCTACAAGGGTGGTGGCGAGTTACCTCCTTGACCTGCTGTAGTCCATGTGGTGTAGTTACATCTACAGGTCACTGTTAGAAAGTGATTTCCAGGATTTTGAGCCAGCGACAATGAAGGAACAGCAATTATAATTCCAGGATAGTGTTTGACTTGGAGGGAAACTTGGTGGTGGTGTTACCATCCTAATCCTGCCCTCGCTGATAAGAAGAGGGCACAGGATTGGAGGATGTTGTTGAAGGAGCATCTTCTAGATAGTAGAGATTTCTGCAACTGGGCGCTGGTGGTGGAGGGAGGAAATGTTTAAGATAGTGGATGGACACCAATCAAGCGGGCTGCTTTGCCCTAGATAGTGTTAAACATGAGTGTTGTTGGAGCCGCCCTCATCCAGACAAGTGGAGAGTATTCCATCAGGCTCCTAGCACGTGCCTTCTGGATGGCAGGTGGGCTTTGAGGAGTTAGGAGGTTAATTACTTGCCGCAGAATTCCCAGTTTCTGACCCACACATGTCACCACGAGGCCATTTGAAAATAAGGGTGAGATTTTCAAATTTGAGATCTTGCCACACCTTTTATTGGAGGGAAGGTCATCAATAAAGAAGATGGTTGGATTTAGGGTACTACACTCAAACACCTGCAATGATGTCCTGTGTTGAGATGATTGGCCTCAAAACAGCCACAACCAACTCTATTATACTAGGTCTGGCCCTAACCAGTAGAGAGTTTCCCTCCCCACCGGATTTTCATTAATTTCAAATTTGCTAAGCTCCTTGATGCCTCATTTGGTCAAATGCTGTCTTGATGTCAAGGTTGGGGTGGGGTAACTGGGTTACGGGGATAGTGTGATGGTGTGGGCCTGGGTAGGGTGCTCTTTCCAAGGGCCAGTGCAAACTCGATGAGCCGAGTGGCCTCCTTCTGCACTGTAAATTCTATGATCAGGGCATTTCTCCCCTCTGGAATTCAGCTCTCCTATCCGTGTTTTGAGGGGATCGAATCATAGAATGCTTACAGTGCAGAAATAGGCCATTTTGCCCATCAAGTCAGCACCTATCCTCCGATAGAGCACCCTACCCAGAACCATGCCCTCACCCTATCTTTTGGATACTACAGGGCAATTTATCATGGCCAATCTACCTAACCTGCTGCCCATCTTTGGACTGTGGGAGGAAACCGGAACACCCGGAGGAAATCCATGCAGACGAGGAGAACGTACAAACTCCAGACAGACAGTCACCCAATGCCGGAATTGAACCCGGTCCCTGGCTCTGTGAGGCAGCAATGCTAACCACCATGCCACCCTTTTGGACCAAGGTTTGGACCAAGGTTGCAATGAGGTCAGGAGCGGAATGGTCCTGCTGGAACCCAAACCAAGCATCAATCAGCAGATTATTGCCGAGTAAATGTTGCTCGATAGCACTGGCAATAACATCTATCTATGACGTTGCTGATGATTTAGAGGAGGGTGATGGGGCAGTAAACGGAATTATTATGTGGTGGTAAGGTTAGGATAGGTGCAGGGCAGTTCTTCATTACCATGAGGATAGTAGAACTATGGAAGAAATTTCCAGTTTGAATGAAAATTGCTAACTTTCTGATACATCTTATTAAAGGCAAGAGAAATATCCATTCACATAATGTAGCCAGTGCTGTGACATGGACAAGTGTCAATCACACAAGGCAGCGAGGGAATTTTCCACATTTTACTTTCCTCTGAATTGTGGTGTTACCAACTCTGTTTGGATGTATTCCTCGAGTCAAATTTCGGGGTAATCCTGGAGGGTTGGTAACCCTGCTAAATAGCAGTGGATTCTTATCCTGCTTTTTTAGCCACTTCCAGTAGATCAGTGTTTCTGGTAGATTGCAAAGTGGCCGATCGTCAATTCTTCAAATATTACAGCCATGTTGGGTGAGATCAGTGGACCAGCTAGTCTCTTTGGCCAGCTATTTTAAAAGTTAGCCCTTGAAAGAGGATATGCAAAAGAGTCTGGCGGTTTAACCTTGTGCTTCTCACTCTCTCTCACAGTATCAGAACTGCAAGAAGAAGGGAAAAATGCCATCAACTTGCCCCTCAGTCCCATCCCCATCGAGTTGGATCGTGAGGACACGATGTTGGGTAAGAGGCCTCTTGTTCAGTAGTCTAGATGTGCTAAATTAAATGTGTCGGTGATGTTTTGAGCACTGCTGTAGTCACTGTGTAATTACTTTCTAGAGGAAAATGAAGTTCGCACGATGCTTGATCCAAACTCAAAAAGTGACCCCAAACTACAAGAACTGATGAGGGTAAGAACAGATTATAAAATCTTGCATTTCCACAGTGTCTTTGATGACCTCCGGGCATTCCAGACTGCTTCACATCCAATAATTTGTGCACATGCAAGATCCCAGAAATAACAATGAAATAATCAACAGATAATCTATTTCTTTATGATGTTGTTTGAGGGATACATATTGGCTAGGTCAGCTCACCTCACCTCTTCAGTTCAGCTCTCTTGTCCATCTTTGGACCAAGGTTGCAATGTGAAGTGGAGCTGGGTGGGCCTGGTGGAGCCAACACTGAGCAGGTTATTGCTTTGTAAGTGCCACTTTATAGCACTCTCAACACCTTCCATAACTTTACTGAAGACAGAGAGTAGACTGATGGGACAGTAATTGACCTGATTGGATTTGTCCTGCTTTTGTGGGTAGGACAGACCCACATGTTTTTCACATTGTTGGGTAAATGCCAGTGTTATAGCTGCACAGGGACAGCAAGTTCTGGAGCACATGAGGTTCCCGCCATCACGGATAGCAGTCTTCAGCCAATTCAACACGCTCTACATGGTATCAAGAAACAGCTGCAGGCTCTATATTCTGCAAAGGACTCAGAACTGGGCATCCAGGTGGTGCTGTGGACCAACAGCAACAGGATTGTACTCGATCACAATCTGTAACCTCATGGCCCAGCATATTCGCCGCCCTATCAATGCCACCAAGCCAGGGAATCAACCCTGGTTCTCCGAAGAGTGCAGGAGGGCATGCCAGGAGCAACACCAGGCATACCTAAAAATGAGGTGTCAGCCTGGTGAAGCTACAATAAAGAACTACTTGTGTGCCAAACAGCATAAGCAGCAAGTAATAGACAGAGCTAAGCAATTTCATGACTAAAGGATCAGATTTAGGCAGTCCTGCTACACCCAGTCATCAATGGTGGTGGACAGTTAAACAACTGACTTGAGGAGGAGTCTCTGCAAATATCCCCATCCTCAATGATGGACATTAGTGCAAAAGATAAGGTTGAAGCATTCGCAACAATCTTCAGTCAGAAATGCTGAGTGGATGATCCATCTCGGCCTCCCCAGGAGGTCACCAGCATCACAGATACCAGTTGTCAGCCAATGTGATTAATTCCGTGTGATTGAGAAATGGCTGAAGGTACTGGATACTGCAAAGGTAATGGGTCCTGACAATATTCCGGCAATAATACGACAGATTGTGCCCCAGAACTTGCCGTGCCCCTAGCCAAGCTGTTCTGGGGCAGCTACAAACAGGTATCTACCCAGCAATGTGGAAAATTGCCTGGGTATATCCTGTACACAAAAAGCAGGACAAATCTAATCTGGCCAATTACCGCCTCATCGGTCTATCCTCGATCATCAGTAAAGTGACGGAAGGTGTTGCCTTTGATGCTATCAAGTTGAATCACAAAGCAATAACCGAAAACTTAGCTCCAGATTTCATTACAGCCTTGGTACAAACATGGGAAAAGGTGTGTGTAGCAGGAACTAGATGTGTGTTGAGAGTACCTGCCCTTGACATGAAAGCAGCATTTGACTGTGTGGCATGGAGGAGCCCAAACAAAATTGAAGTCGATGGGAATCAGGGGGAATGTTCTTCACTGATTGGAGTCATATCTGGCACAAAGGAAGATGATTATGGTTGTTGGAGACCAATCATCTCAGCCCAAGAACATCATTGCAGGAGTTCCAAAGGATAATATCCTTGGCCCGAGAATCTTCAGCTGCTTCATTAATGATCTCCCATAATCATAAGGTCAGAAATGGCAGTGTGCTGATGATTGCACAGTTTTCAGCAGCATTGGTAACTCCTCAAGACACTGAAGGATTCTGTGTCCACATTCAATAAGATCTGGACTACATTCATACTTTGACTGATAAGTGCTCACGCCACAGGTAATAACTATCTCCAACAAGAGAGAATCTAAGCATCTCCCCAAGACAGTCAATGGCATCGCCATTGCTGAATCCCCCACTATCAACATCCTGGGGCTTACCATTGAGCAGAAATTGAACTGAACCAGTCATAAATACTTTGGCTACAAGAGCAAGTGAGAGGGGGAATTCTGCATTGAGTAAATCGCCTCCTATCTCCCAAAGTCTGTCCACATCTACAAGATACAAGTCAGGAGCGTGATGGAACACACTCAACTTTATTGGATGAGTGAAGCTCCAACAATACTCAGGTCAAGCTCAACACCGTCCAGGACCAGGCTGATTGCTTGATCAGCACCCCATCCACACCTGAAACAGTCATTCCTTCCACCAACAGTGCACAGTAGCAGCAGAGTGTACCATCTAAAAGATGCACTGCAATAACTCCCCAATCCTCCTTTGACAGCACCTTCCAAACCTGAGACCTCTATCCCCGACAAGCACACAGGCAGTAGACAAATGTAAGCACTACCTCTTGCAAGTTCTACTCCAGTCCTGATTTGGAACTAGATCTACGTTCCTTCATTATATCAAAATCCTGGAACCTCCTTCCTAGTGTTACATTGATTGTACCTGCATCAGATGGACTGCAGCAGTTAGAGAAGGCGGCTCACCACCACCTTCTCCAGGACAGTTAGGGATGGGCAATAGATACTGGCCCTGCCAATGATGCCCATGTTCCATGGAAGAACCTTTGTTTCATTTCATGCTACAATACTGCTAGGCAGCCATTTGACCCATCGTGGTGTGCCAGCTGTTTGAATGAGCTGTCCAATTAACCTCATTCTCCTGCTCATTCCCCCTTCATGTATTTCTCCTGTTTCCTCTTGAAAATTATTATTGAATTTACTTGCTCTTTCTAGAAGGTATCGAATTTTAGATCTCAACACCTCATGTTTTTTCTTTGTGTTTCCTCCCATCGCATCTGGTTGCTTTGCCATCCATCCTCACTCTGTGTCCCGTGGCTATTGTCCCTCTTTTCACTGGAAACCGTTTCTCCTTATTTACTCTCTCAAAATCCTTCATGATCTTGAACACCTTTTAAGCTATGAATGTTCTGTGTGCCCAGGTTTTAATCGACTGGATCAATGATGAACTAGTCGAGGAGAGGATTATTGTGAAGGATTTGGCTGAAGATCTCTATGATGGACAAGTGTTGCAGAAGCTGTTTGGTAAGACTTCTCGAAGAGATGGAAATCTCAAACTGCTGAAAGATTGGGCTCTAAACAAGGGCTCCTCGGTTCAAGTACTGTTGGATTTAGTAAGTTGTGAAAAGGATCCGATGCAACTAAGGGCTACACCTCAGCCATAATATAACCACCTGTGTTGCATTTTCATTACCCACTTTCCTTGTCCGTGCTGTATGTTGCCGCAGATTGTTTTTCCCGTCAGGACGGGTGACGTTATCTCTGTCACTAATAGGGTAGGCGCTCCACCTTCTCTTCTTCTAGTTCAACACTGCAGTTGTCTGCAAAACAGGGTGAGCAACAGTAGCCTGGGGATGGCACTCTGCATTGAATGCAGAATTTGTGTAGCCTTGAAATTCCCGCAAAAGGAAAGGCTAACTATGGTGAATCACAGTGGTACAAGGATAGGACGCTGTCAGCAATCATTATTACTACTAACCTTAAAAGTACAACTACAATAAAACCAATTTTCTTCAATTTTGGGCTGTATGCAGTGAAGCTCAAAAGGAGATTTAATAGAGGGATTGGAATTATGAAGCATTTTGATCAGAATAAATAAGGGGAACCTATTTCCTGTAGCAAGGGTCATTAACCAAAGGACACAGATTTAAGTTAATTGGCAAGAGAACCAGGGGTGGCGAGACTTTTAACATGGTACATTGTTGTGATCTGGAACATGCTGCTTGAAAGGACAGGGCGAGCAGATTTAAACATAACTTTGAAAAGGGAATTGGATAAATACTTGAAATGAAGCATTTATTGGGCTCCAGGGAAAGAGCAGGGGGGAGTGGAACTAGTTGGATAGTTCTTTCAAAGCGTTGGAATGGACACAGTAAGCTGAGCGACCACTGTTGGTTCTGTAAGTACCTAAGTTCCATCTGCAGAGAAACTCATTTTATGCTCCGCTGTAAATCTTACATGCTAAATTTAACCAGCAGGGGGAAATGGGCCTACTTTATAATCCCCAATTCATCCTCTTTTTATTTAGTAGTTAGCTTAAAAATATTCTTCCGCTAATTGTAACCTCCTCTACCAACGTACATCAATGTTGTATACCTATCATCAATTATGTACTTTGGCCAGAGCATGAGTAATTTGTGAAGAACGCTCAGTCGTTTCACTTGCTTTGAAAGAAAATCCTTTCAGAGCTTTTAGTTCCTTAAATGATGCAGATTTTCTTTAGAAGTATTTTTAGATTGTGCTTTGGTGATTGTGCTATGGTACTGCAGAATTTGAGTGTGGCTGAAAAATATATTTTGTCAAAGTATTTCAGCTTGCACTCATCATGACAATCACAGGAAAACCAATGTCAGGGCAAACAATGACTTTATACTATTTGGGAAGAGAGAGCTGATTGGTTGGCAAGTGGACTCTCGTGGGTAGAGGCATGCCATGGAGAATGTACCAGATGATGGCGATTGGCCATTAATTGCCAAACATTGTTTGAAATTTAAACCAGGCAACTTGACTCTGATTGGTCAAGATATTGCCCTGTGGAATGAGTCAGCGAATGGCTGCCATTTATTTTGTTTAGCTGAAACGGGCACAATAATAATCTTTATTAGTGTCATAAGTAGCTTACATTAACACTGCAATGCAGTTACTTTGAGAATCCCCTAGCCGCCACACTCCGGCATCTGTTTGGGTACACGAAGGAGAATTCAGAATGTCCAATTCACCTAACGAGCACGTCTTGCGGGACTTTGTGGGAGGAAACCCAGGCAGACACGGGGAGAACGTGCAGACTCCACACAGACAGTGACCCAAGCCGAGAATCGAACCCGGGTCCCTAGCGCGGTGAAGCAACAGTGTTAATGTGTGTGAATGTTATTTCTGTCTTCAAAGAACAGGGCCCTGTCTACTAGTATATGTAGTTTATAGGGCACACATGCGCTACACTACCTGTCTAATTGACGATCTTAAATTGGTTGTCCGCATCATTTTTAGCACACTTAGGATTATTTAGCAAATGTTGTCAAATCAGAGAATGACATTTAACATTGGAAATTGTTTGTGTTTTGAAACCATGGGCTGGTTTGGTATGGTCTGTACTCTGCCAGTTATGAGTAGTGGATGGGATATGCCGTTTGATGTGATCCATCAGTCTTTGGGTGGGGGGGCATGGCCTACCTCCCTAGCTAGCATCACACTGGCACTGAAATTCATATACCACATTACCCAATTGTGGGATAGACAGTGTGTATTTTTGGTTGACCGCAGTATCCTGTTGGTGTTGAATATCACTCATGTTGCTACTGCACAGTGAAACCTGTTGTTCATTTTTTTTTCGATTGTTAATACAGAATTATCTTTATGCTATATATAAAACTTTTTAGATTTGTCGCACTTCCAAGGTGTCAGAATCATGCTGCATGAGAGGTTATGCGACCCACCGAGCTGCGCAGTTCTTTGGAAGAGCTGTTAGTCCCACTCCTCTGCTCTTTCCCAGAGCCATAAAAAAATCCCCTTCCAACTCCCTTTTGAAACTTATTATTGAATCCGTTTCCACCACAGCCCTTTCAGATCACAACAGCTCTGCGTAAAACAATATTGTCATCTCCCCATCTTTTACCAGTTGCTCGAAAAAAAACATTGAAAAAGAAACGGGTGAATGGCAGGCAATTCTTTATGACCTGGAATTTTACAAGCATCTTCCAATCTGCAAACGTCACTTTGCCGAGCAATGATTAAATTCTCACTGAAGCTGCGTCTATTAACGGGAATTGGGTTTCAAGGGACAGGCAGAGCTAAACATTGTTGCATCTTAACAGAGAAAGGATACAATTGTTTGTCACCTACCCTTAGTTTTTGATAAGGATTCAAGATCTCGTTACATGGTATCAAGTGGATATTGAAGGTGTAGCAGGAGGCTGTTCGTTGAAACAATAAACAGTGTAGAAAAATACACACAACTGTTGTTAGTGTCCATACAATCATGCAACACAGGGGACCATTCGGCCCACTCTTTGTGCCTACTCTTTCTTCAACCAGTAGTCCTGGTCCAGACTTCCTTTACCCCATTACCCTGCACAATTTTGCAAGTATATATCTATTTCCCTCTTGGTCACTCCACAGATCCACTGAAGCCTGGACACAAGGATCTGTGTAGAGCGCAGTCAGCAATACGTCTGAATTTTGATGTTTGAGAGAGCCAGTAGACTCTGGAAATGGAAGTTCTCTGCTGTCGCTGTCAAATGTCAGTGCCAATTAATGTAAAGTCCAGGCTTTCTTTGGATTGTAGGTTTCCAGAGTTTAAGCTATTTCCGACCAGTTGTGCTTTTTTTTTTCCTCTGGAATCAGCGTTTGTCCCATGAGCAAGGAAACCTGAAACACAACTGAATGGAAAATCAATTAGAAACTGTGCTGAATATCACATTGCTTCCTGTCCATCACTTTATGGAGGAGAAATACTGGTTCAATCTTCTGTCCTGTGTTATTTTTTGTTTCACACAAGTAAGCACATATACCCGGAGGGGGGTAGATGAGAGCAGGCAATTTTATTCGTGAACGTCCAACTTAGTCAGAATCCAGCCATTGTGGCTCAGGTTGGGCTTCATTGAGGTTGATGTGTACTGCTGTGTCTGCTACCAGTGATGATGGAATAATTAATACAAGGCTTCATTAGGTGGAGATTAACTACTATCTGACCTAGTGCATGCACTTTTGCTGCTGTGGAGTGCCTTGCTAGGGTCTTTGTGTAATTATCACCCCTCCAAACTTAGGTGGAGATAAGAGTGAAGCTGAAATGAAGGGTTGACTGAAAAGACTCGCCTTTCTACGAACCCTTCCATGACGTCCGGACATTCCAAAGCACTACAGCGCCGTGACCTTCTCCAATTATAAGATTCATTCTACAAAGTTAGAAGCTACACTAGTGGGAGATTTGAGGGGTAGGCCACCCCCCTTTTAAGTGGTCTCCATAGGGATTCACATATGGATTTTGCAATTACCCCAAACAACTACATGGGGCCAATTTCCCTTAGTTAATTGCACTATTAGGTGGGATCTGACTCGTTGGTCCTCCCTGCCGGTATTATGGCTGGGTGGGATTGAATTGATTAAGATGAATGTGTTGCCTGGATTGTTGTATCCCTTGCTGATGTTGTCAATCCTGTTGTTGGCTAGGGCCTTAAATGATTAGTTTGTTTATTTAGAATAAAAATAAGTTTTGTTTAAAGTTCACCAAGCTGCAGCTCCCAGGTTCCAGGAGAGGGTCTAGGGGTCCTGAATATTAGACTGTACCAACTAGCCTCTCATCTTGGGTTTATAAGATACTGGGTTAGAAATGACCCCACCTCCATTTGGCTCAATATTGAAACAGACTACTGGTATATCCTTTACAGCTCTTGTTATTTTATGGGGACTTTAGGTCGGGTTCTGCTCGGTGTGAAAATCTTTATTATTATTATTACTATTTTTAGAGCATGGAGAATGGTCCATTAACTAAAAGGGAGATCTAAACTGACTTCTGCTCTTTCTCCAAACCAGGGCAACCCAGATGTCCCATCAGGTCCTATGGACCATGGATTCAATACTTGGAGAGATAGACATCTTTATAGGCTGGGAGATATTGAGCTGGATTTTCCACTTTTGGGATTCTCCGTTACGCCAGCAACTCACCCACGCCTGGGGATTTCCCAGCAGCGTGGGGCTGTCCACAATAGGAAACCCCATTGGCTGGCTGATGGGACGGAGAATCCCACTACTGGTGGGGGCATGCCGCACCGATGGAGAATCCTGTCCATGTTCAGTGATGCTTCCTTATCGTCCTTTGAGCACCTATGTCAACAATTTAACATTCTGAGACACTCCTACATTTAAGTATCTGCAACTTGGAGACTTTGGGCTGGATTCTATGATTTTGCAGCTATGTGTGGGGCATGTGTTTAGTCTTACAACCAAAAAGTCGACGTTGCCCCTGCACCGATTCTCCACCCAGTGGGGGGCTAGCCGCCATGCCAAGCAAAACCCCAGCAGATACGGACAGAGAATTGCCGGGTCCGTGGCCGCGCATGCACATGGTGGCCAACATCCGGCAGCTGCGCCATACACCATGGTGCCAGCCGCGCGCATTCGTCCCCCCTGAAGCCCACCCGGCCAGCAGAATGCCCCCCCCCCCCACCCGACTGGTGGCGCTGGACATGGTCTGCAACCACCATGCGAGGTCCCCGAAAACTGAGCACATGCGACTGCGCCGTCAGGAAGTCGGCCCATCGGGGGCGGAGCACTGGGAGAGGGCCTCGGGCGATGCCCTTTGTCTGTCCCAACGGGTGCGGCGTACTCGGCGATTACGGCGTTTTTGAGGGGCCACCTGAAAAACGGCACTGCCCCCGATTTCAGCGTAAAAACGGATTCTCCGACCGAACGCGATTTTGGTGTCGGCAATCAGAGAATGCCGCCCTTTATCTGTCAGAAGACAACTTTGAAACTTGACTCTTCTATTTCCCCGGTGGAATAAATCCTGATTTCTACGGAGCCTAGACAGTTAACTAGGAAGTTTTATAATACCTTATATTCTAGATCCTGTGTTATTACGTTGGTACCTTGCAGTCTTGGGAAAGAGACTTGGCAACTAATATAGATGAGGAGACATGGGGTAGCATATGGGACTATGCCAATAAAATTTCAGTAGGCAATAGAACGAAGGAGACTCCATTCAAGATGCTGCATTACTTGCATATCTCACAGAGTTTGTGAGACAGGTTTGATCCTGCTGTATCCCCGTGTGGCTAAAGTGCCTGATAGACGAGGGTGATTATATATACTATGTAGCGAACTGTGTCAATATTCAATCCTATTGGTCTGTGCAGTTGAGGAGCTTGAGAGGATGTTTTACAGGACTTTAGAAATTGATCCTTTGTTCCTAATTCTGGGTCTTCCAGATAGGAGAATTTTGACGTTGACCAACAAAAGGCTGTGTAACATTTTAACTTTTGCAGCTCATAAAAATATTTTCTACTCTTGGATCAGTGACGAGCATCCTCCAATTCAAAGCTGGCGTAAAATAGTCATGGAGTGTATCCCTACAGAATTCTTGATGTCTGTGATTCGTTCCAAGTCTGATACATTCCGTACAGCTTATACAAATTTATAGGCTCTGCTTTCTTACCCCCTTCAATGTTTCCCATGAGCCCCATTACACGATGCGATCTTGCTATACATAAAAACATGCAGTGCTATCTTTTTTTAAAATTTAAAGTACCCAATTCTTTGTGACCCAATTAAGGGGCCATTTAGCATGGCCAGATCACCTACCCTGCGCATCCTTGGGTTGTGGGGTGAGACCCACACAAACACGGGGAGAATGAGCAAACTCTACACAGACAATGACCCGGGGTCAGGATCGAACCCGGGTTCTCAGCGCCGTGAGGCAGCAGTGCTTGCTACTGTGCTACCCATATCATCCTATCCTGTTTATATCCTTTCTCCCTCATTTTCTGATTGATCCAGTGTTAAAACTGGAGGCACCGGTTTGTAAGGACCACTTCTGAATTTCTCCTGTCGTCTTACATTTGCAGAAATATTTGTTCTATACTGTACCAGTTGTGCTTTGAAAAAAATTATAAAACTCTAGTAAAGATGTGTATTTTTTTAAACTTCGAGACTCAACTCAACACCCTACTGGCCAGCCTCCCATCTTCCAAAATCTATTAGCTTGCCCTCATTCAAAATTCCTGTGGCCTAACTCGCACTAAGTCCCATTCATCTAACTCCCACTATACTTGTTGACTTAATTTGGCTTCCAATCCAGCAATGTCTCAATTATAAATTTCTCATCCTTGTTGTCAGTTCTCTGATGAGGCCTTTCCATCCCGATCTCCATAATCTTCCGATACCCAGCAAGGTTCAACTATCCAAATCTTGTCTATCCCCAAATTTAATTGCTTTGCCATTGGTTCCTTCAGTTGTTTAGCCCCAAAGCCTCTGTCCTTCTCTAATCCAATCTGCTTCTATCACCTCCTTAAAGATACTTCTTAAAACCTAATCTTTCAATGAGCTTTTGGTGATGTGGTCTAATAGGGATAGGTTTTATTTATCTTTTGTCTGATTAATGCGAGAATTACCTTGAGATGTTAAGTGTGCTGTATTGGAATCGAAAGTAACAAATTGGCCTTGTTTCTTCTTCATTGTACAGAGAAACTTGAGGGTGAGAAACTGAACGTAGCTGAGGTGACGCAGTCGGAAATTGCCCAGAAACAGAAACTGCAGACTGTTCTTGAAAAAATCAATGAAACGCTTAAACTGCCGCCCAGAAACATCAAGTGGACGATTGACAGTAAGTTTGATATTAACTTGAGTATAATTAGCATCACTACAATGAATAACCGTCCTTTGGCTAAGATCTTCCCCGAATAGAATTCACAGCCAATATTTTGAAAAGCAGAAGAGGTCTTGCTCACCTGGCACAATATTTATCCTTCAACCAACATCACTTGGATGAAAGTAAATCTGTCATTATCACATTGCTGTTTGGATGAGCTGACTGTGCACACATTGACTGTTGCTTTTCTGACATTACAATAGTGATTATGCTTCAAATGTACATTGGCTTTAAAACTTTGGGGACAGGACAAATGCAAATTCTTTCTCCCCTTGTCTAAATCTTTTATCCTATTAAGATACATAATTGCATGAAATGGGACCCATATAAAGAATTGCAATAAAAACCAGCAGATGCAAGGAGCAAAAGGAAGGGATTTGTATTGCTACGGTGTTTTTCTGGGAACAAATTGGCATCCACAGTTCAAGTATATCTTCTCATAGTCCAAAATTAGCTCCGGCCTTGATTTGTTACATTGGATGGAGTGCTGCCGTTATTGGGATTTAATATTTTTATAATATACATGGTGATTCTTAGCAAAAATGGTGGGTCTCCTAATTGGAGGTAACCTTGTGACGTGGGTCAGTAATTGGTTTGGAGTTAGGAAATGAAGAGGCGGAATAAAGGGAACATTCACTAATACTTGCTACCGGCATGGATGAGGAACAAAGACCACAGGGACGATGGGCAGATTGACGACTGCATTGTGATACAAGCTGCCGTTCAAATTCGGTGATCGCAGAGGAATAATTTTCTCAAAATAAATTTGGAGTACCCAATGCATTTTTTTTCCAATTAAGGGGCAATTTAGCATGACCATTCCACCTAACCTGCACATCTTTGGGTTGTGGGGATGAGACCTACGCAGACACGGGGAGAATGTGCAAACTCCACACACAGAGTGACCTGGGGCCGGGATCGAACCCGGGCCCTCGGCGCCATGAGGCAGCTGTGCTAACCACTGCACCACCATGCCGCCTATCACAAAGGAATATGGTAGGGGTTGGAGACAGGTTATTTAAAATCTATCAGTTTGTAATAAGATAGTTAATTATCACCTCAAAGAACCTCCTTGGACGAATGCGAATAATATGTTACAATTTCATCTCAAGTTTGAGAGCCCAAAACTAGACACTTCAATTTAAACAAAGCAAAATATGGAGCTGTTAGGGGTAAGTCAGCTGAAGTAGATTGGGAAATTAGATTAAAATATGTCAAGGTAAATAAGCAATGGCCAACATTGTTAAGATCCCATAGAGATCTGAAAGCGTTTTTTTTTAAAAAGAGGAATTAATTCCCAAGACACCAACGGAAGGAAAACCATTGGACAAGATTTCATTTTAAAGCTTTTACTGTAATAAACCAATTAAAATTAACAGAATTCAAATATTAATTACGAAGTGAGGCAAATTTAAATCGGTGTGCACCAAAGTTGCACCTCACATAGTAACAAGCATACCCAATACTTCTTGCAAAAATGTAAGAACACGGGAAATCTCACAGGCTTTCCACCTCGGCCTTGGTGTTGTAGGATCTCTCAACTTCCCATCTGCCCCTTTTGGCTCTTGAGCCGCATTCGCCATTATCCGTATTCCATCCAAAGTATTCGGACATAGTTACTGCCAACAAGGTATACTTCTACAAAAAACCCCTCTCACTCCGGTCACAACAGTCTTAACGACAAAACCCCCAGAGACTCCTACCTCTAATCCTCTTAAACGCTCTGGTACCACTTCAACAGCAGTAATGGTATTGCCTAATCCACAACCCATCATTCTTCTTGTCTTCAGGGTTCTGTCCTTTCCAACTGTATAACACACAGTTACACAATCGCTGCTGTATTCTCCCTCCTTCAATAAAGGGAAGGATCTGTTTGAACACTGCCAAACAGAAAGCTGTTCCATTCAGAGAGAGCCTAGTCTCTTTACTCCCAATTTCCTCAACTGCCTGCCAAGAAGGCTGAAACACCCCAACACCACTGCAATTAGATTTCTATTTACCCATTACTTCTGAACTGTCAATGCCCATGGCATCTCAGCTCACATAGGTATTTCTTGGAACCTAAGCCGGAAACCCCACTTCAATCTCTTTCAAAATACTCCCCAGCACAATTTTGTTATTAAAGGGACATTGCGCAAAACAAAATGTGGCCTTTTCCCAGCAGAAGGGGCAACACTGATTCTCAACAAATATACGTTATCCCGAGGAATAAAAACTCCCAAAGAAGTGGTGCAGCCATGGCTAACTAGAGAAATGTTATAGTTAGTGTTGGATTAAATGAAGAGGCTTACAATATTTGCCAAGAAGAGTAGTAAACCTAAAGATTGGGAGGGTCTTAAAAATCAGCTAGGATTATCAAGAACGTTGATAGAGAGGGAGAAAAGTGAATATGAGAATAAATTAGCAAGAAATATAGAAGGGATTATTGATTGTAAAAATAGATCCCTTATAGCAGAGACAAGAGAAATTATAATGGGGAATAAGGAAATGGCAGGGACATTAACAAATATTTTATGTCTGTCTTCTAGTTGGAGACACCAGGAACACACCAAATATTGTGGTGAACCAAGGGCCGAATGAGAGCGAGGAACACAAAGTAATTAGTATAAGTGAAGGTGGCACAGTAGGACATTGGTTACAGCACTAAGGACCAGGGTTCGATTCCTGGCTTGGGTCACTGTCTGTGCGGAGTCTGCATGTTCTCCTCGTGTCTGTATGAGTTTCCTCCGGGTGCTCCGGTTTCCTCCCACAAGTCCCGAAAGACGTGCTGTTCGGTGAATTGGACATTCTGAATTCTCCCTCCATGTACCCGAAAAGGCGCCGGAATGTGGCGACTTGGAGATTTTCATAGTAACTTCATTGCAGTAAGCCTACATGTGGCACTAATAAAGATTATTAAGATTATTATTAAAAGTTACCAGTTCAATGCAAGAAAGTATGAGATCATCCACTTTGGATCTGAGAAGAGCATATCGGAATATTTTGGGAATGATGAGAGAGGCTTGGAACTGTGGTGGGGAAAGATTTTACTGATCATTAAAAGTTAGCACAGTGGACGTACACATCAGCAGACAAATGATAGATAAGTGGGGATGCTGGGCATTTGGAATGAAAGTTCCTGGAATAAATCTAAGGAGAGGTGATGACTTTAACGCACACAAAGCACAGGTATTTAGAAGTATGCATGCACACTCTGGTGCAAGTGTCATGCAAGCCTCTTCAAAACCAACTGACTTTGTGTTCTTTGTGCATGGCAAGGGAAAGAAAATAACAATGTTTGAAAATCTGAAACAACACCACAAACTGCCGCTCTCAGTCAGCACTTGCAATTCACGTTCTCGGACTTGGGTCCTGTTGCCAGAATCAATAAATGACTTGAGGCAAATTGTCACATTTTATCTGCCAATCCATGGATCTACATCCAAAATTTTCGGTTCTTATTTTCTTTTGTGAATGCCCTTCACTATAACCATTCCCCTCAGAGTGGGTATTTTATATGTGTTTGTTTGCGTGCGCTCCTAGTTAACGTTACATTTCTATACTTCTCATTTCTCGATCAAACTATCCGACTGCCCCTTGCACAAACAGTGGAATAGATTGTGTTGATGTACAGCGCAGGAAAAGACCTTGTTGAGGCGGATTGAAAATACATTACCCAGCTATCTTAATACAAGGAGCAAGATTTCTTCAGTCACACTCAGCTTCTTGGCTTGTAAATCACATCTGATTTACACTGAGGGAAGCGATTGGTCAACATACTGGAAAAGCTGACCAGAGATGAATTGTCGCATATCGTTAAGCCCTTTTATTCAACAGTTGCCAACTTCATCCTCTACAGAACTTCCTACTTATTGCTGAGGGAATACCGCTTGGCAGGTTGTAGAGAAAATTCATCCCTGACGCTCTTAGATTTATTATAGTCTCTCCCCGACAATGTTGGCAAGATGGAATTAAGTGCAGAGCCTTCCAGCAGCTGGAGTCAGACTCAAACCCAGCCGTCCCGTGTTAATGCCAGCAAGGAACAGCAGCTGTCACATTCTCCAAGAACCTGGAGGCATTGTGCTGTAGCAAAGCCTTCCATTAGCCGTTCTTCTGACTGTAATCTGTCTTAAAGCAGACAGATTTGATTCCTGTAATCTTGCTCCTTGTACGGAGAGATCCAGTTGAGCAGCAAACCAGTCACCGCAGAAGCCACATTTCCATGCACTGGCCAATAATGTAACCTTAAAATTGCAGCTAGGCCATTCAGGTGAAGTCAGCAAGCACTTATTCTCACTGCCTGTGAGGATAGGGGAAATCTGGAACTCTCCGCCCTCCCTTAAAAAAAAACTTGTCAAGGCTGGGGGCAAATTTTGAACTGAAATTGCTAGATTTTTGTTAGGTAAGAATTACAGGATTCAATTGGGTAAATGGATTAAGATACAGATGAGCCATTGTTTCTCAGCCTTTTGGCTAAGATCAAGCATCAAATCAAGCCCAAGATGAGGTGCAATGCCTTTCCTTGTCAGTTTGGATCTTGTATGTCTCTCTTGTGGAGACCATGAATTGGCTCCAATTGAATTGTTTTTTTGGAGCAAACAATGAGAAGGATTAATGGTTTGCCCTGTCCACTCTGCTCATTGGCTTTGTAACTTTTAAGGATGGTGTCATATCACCCAGGGGGCTTACGGGGTGGGAATGATTATCTTCCCATGGTTCTCGCGCAGTATGAGCTGCCCTGATAAGGGGCAGGGGAATCTCCATTCAGCTATGTTTAAAAGGTTGGCCAGTAAGACACAACCATGGAGAGACCTGGTAGGAATCTACTGGGAGTTGTATTTAACAGAACAGTAAATAAACCAAAGTTCTTTATTCTTACTCGGTGTGCGGGCGGTATGGTGGTGCAGTGGTTAGCACTGCTGCCTCATGGCGCCGAAGACCTAGGTTCAATCCCGGCCCCGGGTCATTATCTGTGTGGAGCTTGCACGTTCTCCCTGTGTCTGCATGGGTCTCACTCCCACAACCCAAAGATGTGCAGGGTAGGTGGGTTGGCCACACTAAATTGCCCCTTAATTGGGGAAAACATTTCTTACTCTGTGTGGACTCTTTGTGTCCTTATTAAAGATTAGATTTTAAGATACAAATTAGCCAAGATCCAGCCGAATAATAGCATATGCTTAAGGGGCTGAATGGCCTCCACCTGTTCCTATGTTCCATGCCAGGTCTCCACTTCTCTCCTGAAAACTGTTGGGCAGGTTTTTTAGAGTTGCCCTTATTTCATTCGCTTTCAACTGCACAACATGGTGTCATAGACTTTACAGTGCAGAAGGAGGCCATACGGCCCATCAAGTCTGCACCGGCCCTTACAAAGAACACTCTACTGAAGCCCACATATCTACCCTATCCCCGTAACCCAGTAACCCCCACTTAACATTTTTTGGACACTACGGGCAATTTAGCATGGCCAATCCACCTAACCCACACATCTTTGGACTGTGGGAGGAAACCGGAGCACCCGGAGGAAACCCACGCAGACACGGGGAAAACGTACAGATTCCGCACAGGCAGTGACCCAGCCGGGAATCTAACCTGGAACCCTGGAGCTGTGAAGCAAATGTGCTAGCCACTATGCTACCGTGCTGCCCACGGTGTCGAGAAGATCAAGTTGTTCATTTGAGAAGCTTTCATGGCTATGTGGACAGAACATGGGGCCGGGGGGGGGGGGGGGGGGGGGGGGGGGGGACTAATGAGACAGCTCCTTCAGGAACTGACACAGACATAATGGGCTGAATGACCTCCTCCTGTGCTGTTGCAGGGAAAAGTGCACTTGTGTAGGTTAATGTCAGAACCATACTAGATTGCAGAGAAAGTTTTGTTCAATTGAGTGGACTGCAATTTTTTCATTAATCATCACGGGCTAGGCCAGCATTTGTCGACTATTTCTAATTGTCCTTGAAATGAGTGGCTTGCTAGGACATTGCAGAGGGCAGTTAAGAATCAACCACATTGCTGTGCATCTGGAGTTACATGCAAGCCAGACTGGGTATGAATGACAGATTTCCTTCCATAAAGCACATAGTTAAATCATGTAGATTTTTACAACAATCGATGATCGTTTCATGGTCACCATCACTGAGGCCTAAATTCCAGATTTATCAAATGAATTTGAATTCCACTAGCTGCCGTAGTGGGATTTGAACCCATATCCTCATGGTATTTGTCTGGGCCTCTGGATTACTAGTTCAGTGACAAGACCACTATGTCGCGATCTGCCTTTCAAATCATTGCAATGAATTTCTTAAAGAAAGAAAAATGAGGGCAGCACGGTGGCCTAGTGGTTAGCACAACCGCCTCACGGCGCTGAAGTCCCAGGTTCGATCCCGGCTCTGGGTCATTGTCTGTGTGGAGTTTGCACATTCTCCCCGTGTCTGCGTGGGTTTCGCCCCCACAACCCAAAAATGTGCAGAGTAGGTGGATTGGCCACGCTAAATTGCCCCTTAATTGGAAAAAATAATTGGGTAATCTAAATTTATTTTTAAAAAAGAAAGAAAAATGACATACATTTCTACAGCACCTTTGCCAACTCAAGACATTCGCTTTTGTAATGCAGAAAGTAATTGCGGAAAGTAATTTGTAATTGGTTGTAGTGCAACCAATTTGCACATAACAAACTCAACAAATATTTTGCCAGGACATGAGGGAAAACTCACCTGTGCTGCTTCTAATAGTGCTGAGAGACCTTTGCATCTACCTGAGGTGGAAGAAGGGGCTTTGGTTTAGTGTATTCTGAAAAGACAGCCATTCTGACTGGCAGTGTTAGCCTCGATTGTGTGCTCAAGTCTTTGGAGTGGGACTTGAACTCACAAATGTCTGACTCCAAGGCGAGCATGCTAACCATTTGAATTGTGTGACACTTCTCCAGTTACTTTCAAGAAGGTCCTAGCCATTTCCGATAAATGGGTTCACCTTTCTCAAGTAGTAGACAAAGTAATTTCACAGGGATCTGATTTAATTTGTTACTAAAATCACACAGTATAATTTCAACATATCTGCGTCACTATTGAGCAGTTCATTCCTCCTGCACAAATTGGAGAAAAGAAAACTTTATTCGTTCATGAGATGTGGGCATCGCTGGCTGGGCCAGCATTTATTGCCCATCCCGGAGTGCATTTAAGAGTCTGGAGTCACGTGTAGGCCAGACCAGGTAAGGATGACAGATTTCCTTCCCTAAGGGAGAATAGTGAACCAGATGGGTTTTTCGGACAATCAGTTTTCATGGTCATCATTATTTCTTTTTAAAACGGGCAGCATGGTGACGCAGTGAGTAGCACTGCTGCCTCACAGCGCCGAGGTCCCAGGTTCGATCCCGGCACTGGGTCACTGTCCGTGTGGAGTTTGCACATTCTCCCCGTGTTTGCGTGGGTTTCGCCCCCACAATCCAAAGATGTGTAGAATAAGTGGATTGGCCACATTAAAATTGCCCCTTGATTGGAAAAAAAATGAATTGGGTACTCTAAATTTATTTTTAAAAATTACTTCTTTTTACATTCCAGATTTTTTTATTGATTTAAAATTCCAACATCTGCCCTGGTGGGATTCGAACCAGGGTCCCCATATCATTACCCTGAGTCTCTGAATTATTAGTTCAGTGATAATGCCATTAGGCCACTACCTCCCCATAGATTTTATTTGCCTGATCCTGCATCCGAGCATCTTTCGACTCTGTGTATGTTTCTCCATCTGGTCACATACTTGAGTGTGGAAAAGTTGCTCTTGTTGTTTGGCATATTGAAGTGTTGACCAACGTTTTGTAGCGTGCTTTATTGAGGAACAGTGTGAGATTGGATGCTATTAACTTGTGTCTTTGTGGTTTTTGAGATGTTCATATGAAGAGTCTGGTGGCCATTCTCCACCTGTTGGTTGCGGTTTCCCAATACTTCAGGGCACCGATTCGACTCCCAGATCACGTCTCTGTTCAAGTGGTGGTTGTCCAGGTAAATGACTACAAGAAAATAAATCTCCGGAAGTGTCACGTTTAATATTGGTATACAATTGACTGGGAATTTTCTGGAACAGTGTGAAAATGAGATGACTATTAGGTTCAAAAGCTGGCAAAAGCGGAAGACGTCTGGAAAATGAATCAACCGCCCGCTAGATAACATGTATCAAGTGATCAGTGAAATGCCAGAAGCTGCGTTTGCCAAATGTTACAATCAGTACTGCAACATATACATTTTAATCCATGTGAAAGTGTGTATCAAAGACTTAAATGCAAAAGATTCGCAGATGACACTTTAATAAAAACGTGAACAATATTTAGCATAGTAAAACATCCAACGGCACTTTACAGGATATGAAACATTCGCCACTGAGCCACTAAAGGAAATATTTGGACAGGTAGCCAAAAGTTTTAGTGAAGAGGGAGGTTTTAAAGAGTGTCTCAAAGGACGAGAACGCGAGGGGAGAGGTTTAGACATGGAGTCCCAGTGTTTTGGGTCCAGTCAGCTGGAGGCCGGAAATGGAGAAACACAGAGTTCAATTTATAGAGTCATGCGGCACTGAGGAGGCCTGTGCTGTCTCTTGGAAAAGAGCTAACCAGTTAGTCTCACTCGCCAGCTTTTTCCCCCTAACCCTGCAAATGAGCCCCCAACCAGTCACCTTTTGAAATGTCCATGCGTCTGCTCCTTTTAAGCAGTGCATTCCAACTCTTAACTGCCCTCGCCAAGAGAAGGTTTCTCCTTACTTTCCCTCTCGTTCCAATTATTTTCAATCTGAGACGTTTGACCACTGACTCATTTGCCTGAGGGGTACAGTTTCTCCCCACTTCCTTTATTTTTATATCACTTTTAGGTCTCTTTCCCCCCCCCCCCCCCCCCCCCCCCCCCCCCCCCCCCTCTGCTCTAAGGAGAACAACCCCAGCTTCTCCAGTCTCCCTTCCCTGGTCCCATTCCAGGAAATCTCCTCTGCACCTTCTCCTTGCTGAAGTGCGGTGTCCAAGTCGGGTGGGTGATGTAGGGCTGAAGGAGGTAACGGGTAGGGAAGGATGCACAGGGAGTGATTGGTGAATGGGAGTAGGCGTGAGTTATGGGTGGACCGCAGTTTGTGGAGAGTGAGTGAAGAGAGAGTGCATTGGCATGATCTGGTGGTCAAGACAGTATGACTGGGGGTTAACTTGATGCTTTACAGGATACCAAGTTTCATTTTAACTTGCATTGCTAGCTATACGAAAACAAAGTGAAGCAGCTGCTTTTTTTTTTCAAGGATTCACTTGTTGAAATGTCTTCCTTTTCCACAGAAAAGAGAGGGGATTCTGCAGTCTCGGCATATCCAAGAGGAAATCACTGGCAACACCGAGTATGTAAATGCAGTTGTTCTTCAGCCACTCTGTAATCGAACACCAATGTCGGGGGCTTGAAACTTGATTGCTACTCTGTTTTGTTAACTGCGCGAGGAGCTCAGCAGTTTCCGCAGCAGCCAAGGAAAATAGAACTGGCAGTATTCGAAAGCTCACAGTGAATCAAAACATCTCCTGAAAGGAAAGCTGCTGAGAATGGATGTTTTGAAAGGTTTTCAGTAATTCCCACAAAAAAAACCTGTTCCAGGAGCACTTTAGCAGGGTATTTTTAGGTTGTCTCTCAGTTTGCTTCCTCCCCACCCCTGTCTCACCGAACGATCATAAAAGGGGAAGCACGTTCTGCTCGCAAACAGGAGTTGGTTTATTTTAGTTGCGTTGATTTAAAATGCAGAGCTCGTTCTTGATTTCTCTGTCGCTGGCTTGAGCCAGGCCTGGGGAAAGAATTTGGCGGTGAGCTGCTTTCTCCAGCCGTGGCAGTCCTTGTGGTGCAGGTACACCCACAGTGCTGTTAGAGAGGGGGTTGCAGAATCTTGATCCACAGATGAGGAAGGAGTCACGATATATCTGCAAGATGCATGTTTAGTGCCGCTGGTAGACATTAGCCAGCCACATCCCTGTTGTAAGCTGTTCACCTAGACTTCGGGAAGCTGGCATTGTTCTCCTTAAAACCCGATTAAATTGCCAGGGCTTACTGTTGGCCAGACACTGAACTGGACCGGCCATATAAATACTTTGGTTACTAGTTCAGATCAGAGGCTGGGAATTCTGAGTAACTCGCCTCATAACTCCCTTAAGCTGGTGCACCACCTGCAAGGCACAAGCCAGGTGTGTGATGGAATACTCTCCACTTTCCTGGGTGAGAGCAGCTCCAACAACACACATGACGCCTGCCACCATCCAAAATAAAATGGCCTGCTTGACTATAGACCCATCCACCACCTGAAATAACCCACTCCCTCCACCACCGACGCACAGGGCTGGATTTTACGTGCCCATGTCTCGTATGTTTTTGTGGGGGGGGGGGGGGGTGTCCTGGTAAATTAGGGTGGTCTTGGGAGTGGGAAAGTGGTGGGCTAAACTGGTGGAGAGTGGAACTTCTGCCAACAGTCCGGCAGCTACAGCAGCCTCAGCAGCACTAAAACCTATTTTGTGGGTACGGTTGTGACTACAACCACTCCCAAGTAGAAGGCCCAGTAGATCGTGGAGTGAGGCAAGTCCAGTGTATTAAGTGGGAGGGTTTGGTCAGTTTATGGAAGGGGAGGTTGGCATGGTGAGGATTGGAGAGCAGTGCCAAACAGCACCCTGCAAGGTCACCCAGTCGAGGTCGTTAGTTCCCTGGCCTCAGGAGAATCCGGCATAGACATATTTTAATGAGCTTAATGGCTCATTTAAATGTGTTAATCTGGATCTTGCAACAACACATTGGAACAGGTTGGTACTGCTAGGGGGAAGTGCCAGGGAACAGAGTCTCCAGGGAATCCTGTCATGGGGGGCTCCCATTATGTTGCGGGGGGGGGTGGTTGATGGTGAAGTGGGGGTGGGGGTGGAATGTGCCTGAGTGACGGTGGGGCGGACACTGAGAATGGTAGGGGTGCCCCAATGCCAGCAAAGATTTTTTTAAATAAACTCATTTTTTCCAATTAAGAGGCAATTTAGCGTGGCCAATCGACCTACCCTGCACATCTTTGGGTTGTGGGGGTGAAACCCACGCAAACACGGGGAGAATGTGCAAACTCCACACGGACAGTGACCCAGAGGCGGGATTGAACCTGGGACCTCAGCACCGTGAGGCAGCAGTGCTAACCACTGCGCCACCATGCTGCCTTTATGCTGGCATAGATGGCAGGGGGGAGGGGGGGTTACTCTGATGCCTGCATGGTGTGTGGGGGGGTGGGGGTGTGGTGACCTGAACATTAGCTGGTTGTGGTGGTGGAGATTGACCTGTGTTCAAGGGTTGGGGGTGTTCCCCTTATCTGCTATGGTTCCTGATGTCTTTGGGGGGGGGGGGGGGGCTTTCACTTCACTTGAGATTGGGGTGCTCTTTAAAAATAGTGCCCTGATCTCTCAATCCCACCTTTGCCAGCAGTTTTAGGCCTTGCTCCCCAAGCTGACTGTGTAATCCTCGCCACCACCTTGTGTTGTTTGATCTGGCTAGAAAAGGCAGCTGTGAAACCAATAAGTTTCACTCTGCTTTTTTTCTTTTACCTGATCCAGCACTCTGTACAATTTTGTGAAAATGTCTCCCTTAGTCTTCAAGTCTCACAGGGAGGTGTTAGGAATGTCAGGCTTTATAAATGGTTATGTTTGATTTGTCTATTTAATGCCAAGATTGAGTGAAGGTAGTTGATCAGCATTTCTACCTTGCTACAAGACCGATGTGATTCATATTGCAATGAAGATGGGCACTGAGAGCAATCAGCTTAAAGTTTCCCCAGATATCACTGAACCTGACACAAGTAGTTCTAGCCGTAAGAATTTGGGAGCGAGTGCAGTCTATCTCTATTGTTCACTGTGCAGAATTTGAGTGAAAGCTCATGCTTAGATTGAAGAGAGAGAATTTGTGAGGATTTAAACTAGGCTGGAAAACGTCCCTAGTTTTGGCTCAAGGAATCTCCAGGGTAACTCTCAAAAGTCAGTTTAAGAATTAGAAGTTATCCATCTGGAAAAGGTGAAATCAAACAAACTATCAGGAGCCGAGACTAGCTTTGGGTTGGTTCTTGGAGTATGTTGTTTCCACTTAAGGAACTGAATAAAGTATAACCATGGAGAGAGATTTTTCAGTTGTTTTAAAAGTTTAATGGGGAATCTTATCTTTAATTTAGAGAATGTTACCTACTGAATTATTTTTAGACAATTTTACTTTTAGTTTGTTTATTACAGTAAAAGTCTTAAAACTTGAAATCTTGTCATGTGATCCTTTCAGTCAGTCACCGGGAATTCAAATATCTTTTTAAAAGTTATTGTTCTCTCTAGGGATCGTAACAAACTGCACTGGAGGAGATGCTATCCCTCAAATGTTAAACAGACCCTGTAACCTTGTATCAATGGTCGCGACAGATCTCATCTCGCTGTCCCATGATAAGGTCGCAGTGAGCCATCACCTTGAACCATTATAGTCCATGTGTAGGTACATTAACGGTGCTTTTAGAAAGGGAGTTCCAGGATTTTGGCACAACAATGATGAAGGAATGGTGATATAGATCTATGTAATGCTTGTGAGTATTTTGGACCTTCACTTATTAAGTATGCAGGATAATTTTATGTACCTAATTTCTAATATATATGTTTTACGTTTAATCGCAGGGCTTTGTCAGGGAGACATGGTAAGTGTACCACAAATTGCTGAATAGTGTTTTGACTTTGCATGCTGTTTAGTTGTGTCTCTTCTTCCTTGGGTGTGCTCCTACTCTTTTTTTTTTTGTCATGATTGCCACTTTTGAGTTGCTTTGCCACAACACTGGAGATGCGGCAGAGAACAATCCTGCCTCGTCTGAAAAAAAAAATCAAGAGGTCAGGAAATCCTAACTCGCAACGCCACACCAAAGACAATACTACATGTGAACAATGCCAACTGGTCCTATTCATACATTGTGACGAAATCCTATATCGGATTTTAGAAGTTTGAAGGGTGATCTAACCAAGGTACTTAAAATGGTAAAATAATTAAATCTGGTAGATACAGAGAAACTATTTCCTCTGGTGGGACAGTCCAAAACAACAGCACCGATCCTTTAAGTTAGAGTTAGGCAGTTCAGGAGCGATATGAAGTAGCACTTCTTCACAAAGGCACTGTAATTGCCTCCCTGAACCTCTCAGCCTCTCAACCTCTCTCTCCATCCACAAGATACTCCCTAAAACCTACCCGTTTACCAAATTTCTTTTTAATTCTTTCATGGGATGTGGGTGTCGCTGGCTAGGTCAGCATTTGTTACCCATCCCTAATTGATCTTGAGAAGATGGTAGTGAGTTGCCTTCTTGAGCCAGTGCAGCCCATGTGGTGTAGGTACATACAAGTGTTTGGTCAACTGTCCTGATGTCTTCGTATCTGTTTTGGGGCCAGATTCTGCCGAATCTATGCTCCCGTGAAGTGCCTTGTGTTGTTGTTGGATGTTTCAGTTACAAATGGGAGTTTTCTTTGTTCCATGATTTATAATCCTGCCTGCACTCCCCTGTGTGTAACGCTATCCAATCTCTTTCAGAACGGGATGCCTTTGACACACTGTTTGATCACGCGCCAGACAAACTCAACGTTGTCAAAAAGGTTTGATACCATTTTGCCTGTTTGTGCTGTGAGCCATTGCGACTTTAGAATCTGATTTATAATCACGTGAAGGGCCGGTGCCGATTATTCACTGGAAAAAAAAACACTGTTAATTAATTTGGCGAATATATGCAATGGATGCATGTTTTTTATTTCCATGGCATTCTCTGACTCCCGGGGACGATGGAAGGGTGGGATGCAGGTGGAAATCAGGATCTTGAAACCCAGAGAACTCCATCCTATTTCTCACTAGCTGGCTTGTTTGTTCCATTTGAATTTTGATGCAAGTGGCGCTAAACAGTTTTGACAGGAAATCATATTTTGACAGGAATCAACTGGGCAACACGGTAGCATATTGGTTAGCACAGTTGCTTCACAGCTCCAGGGTCCCAGGTTCGATTCCTGTCTTGGGTCACTGTCTGTGTGGAGCATGCGTGTTCTCCCCGTGTCTGCATGGGTTTCCTCCGGGTGGTCCGGTTTCCTCCCACAGTCCAAACGTGCAGATTAGTTGGATTGGCCATTCTAAATTACCCTTAATATCCAAAAAAGATTAGGTGGGGTTACGGGGATAAAGGGGGATATGTTGGTGGCGTGGGGCTTGAGTAGGGTGCTCTTTCCAAGGGCCGTTACAGACTCGATGGGCTGAATGGCCTTCTTCTGCACTGTAAATTCTATGATTCCAGTCATCTAATGTAGATGAGCGCGCACATGCTCAGTTGCACATACATGTGAGCTGACCCTTGTGTGAATGCTCAATCATTCCTGATATACACACACATGCAGGCACTAACACGCAAATGCTCGTGCACACGCCGATGAATGCACACGCCCACACATATGCAGACAAGCACGCACCTTTTTGAGCAGTGATTGTTAATGAGCCGATCTTCCTTTTCCCAAGCTTGAGTTGGTGCCATCACCGCTATAGCACTAAAATTAGGGCTGTTCACTGAGCGTTCCATCTCCAGTACAGGTTTTAATAAGACACTGTCGTGGATTAAGTTACTAGGCTAATAATTTGCATTGTGTACTTATGTATGCACTATGTTTTTTCATGTATGGAATGATCTGTCTGGACTGTACACAAAACAATACTTTTCACTGTACCTCGGTACATGTGACAATAAAAGAAATGCAATACAATCAAGACAGTGAGCGTTCAAATCCCACCTTGCAGTTCGAAAATTTGAATTCAATTTTTTTTTAAATCTGGAAATTGAAAACCAGGATCAGTAAAAGCGACCATGAAGCTGTTGTAGCATCATTAAAACTGACTCATTAATGTCCCAACCTAGGCTGTGCAGTGGTTCAATCCGAGCCCCGGGCTACTGTCCGTGTGGAGTTAGCATATTCTCCCCGTGTTTGCGTGGGTCTCACCCCCACAACTCAAAAGATGTGCGGGTTAGGTGGATTGGCCATGCTAAATTGCCCCTTAATCGGGGAAAAAAAATAGAATTGGATACTCTAAATGCAAACAAAAAATGAATTTAAAAATTTTTTTTTTAAATGAATGTCCGAACCTGCTCCTCTTACCTGGCCCGGGTCAACATGTGATTCCGGACACACAGCAATGTGGTTGATTTTTACTAAAGTGACTCGGTAAGCCTATCAATTGTAGCAAACCTTTTGCCAGGGGTTCAGGAAGGCAGTTCACCACCACCAACATCAGCTCAGTGCACCTGGGAAAATGATGATGGACAATAAATGTCAGCTCTCACCAACGTTGCCTCATTCGAAACATTGCATTTTATAGAGTTACTGAACTGGGCTGCTATTTTTTTTAAAAATTGTGTTTGTACTGTACTTTCTGACCTCAGGATGTCCCAAGATACTTTACATTCAACGACATAATTTTGAAGCACAGTCACTATTGTGGTGTGGGGAGACATAATGATGAGTTTGTACACAGCAAGATCCCACAGACCGCACTGTGATATTGACCAGGTCATCAATCTTTGGGTGCCAAATGGGGGATAAATAATTGACCAGGCCACAGATATGCAGCCTGGGAGACGCTGGATGGGCACCAGGTTCCTCTGTCTTTGCCAATCCTGCCCATCTGGGGTTCATGTTATGCGTCAGTATTCAGTAAATCGCACCATACTGCCAGATACCTCCAGTGTATTGGTGGGATTAAACAGAGTGGGTGGAGCTACCTGTTTTGAAATTGTTTGTTTTCTATCTTTCAGACCCTGATCACGTTTGTAAATAAACATCTGAACAAATTAAACTTGGAAGTTACAGAACTAGAGACACAGGTAAGTGGAACGTTGAACTCGCAACACAGATCACGTCAGAGCAAGAGGTTACACGGGAGAAATGTTGTGTTTCAGCATGGGATCGAGGACAACAGTTCTGACACAGTTTAAACTCATTTCCTTGTCCTCACTGGCCCCTAACTGTAGAAACCACCTTTACCTTCTGAGCTGGGCTCAACATTTAATGCATGGAAATTGAAGAGACTCGAGCACTTTGGTAACATATTCCTGGAGGGGAGGGTTACCAGTTTTAGAGAATTAGCGGATGAATTTCAGCTCCCCAACTCTAGTCTTTTTTACTACTTTCATGTTTGCGATTTCTCTTGTACGGCTTTCCCTTCCTTTCCTCTGGCTCCACCTTCCTCCTTGCTGGAGAGGATTCTATCCTCAGCTCAGCTGGGCAGGGGGTCTATCCTAGACTATACGCCCACATTCTCTCGTCTGATCCCTCCCCACCAAATATGGTGAGGGCAAAATGCGAGAGTGAACTGGACCCTATACTCACAAGTGAGGCTTGGGGAGAGGAGCCCACCACCGAGTTAAAGAAAAATCTAGTGGGAGAAAAGGATAATGGTGCAGTAACTAAGGAAAAAATGGGTGAATGTAGTCCAAGAGTGAGCCTCCGTTTGGCCCCAGATGGAATCTGGATCACTAATCCATAATAAGATTTTTTGGATATTAGCGGCCCAGGAATAAAGCAATTAAGTTTGGGAGGGCCAAGCCCCTGTCTGTCTATCCCTCGGGAGTTGAACACTGTGGTTTCTGGGATGCTTGCCCATCCAGATAAAGGCAGATACATCTAAGGATTTGATATGCGGTCTGTGCTGCGATGTTGGCTCCATATTGGGATGTGTTTTCAACATTCAATCTTTCCCTGACCTGTGCGCCTGTTAACACTTCGACCAAATTCTCCTTTACAGTTTGCTGATGGTGTCTATCTCGTGTTACTGATGGGGCTCGTCGGGAACTATTTTATACCTTTGCACAACTTCTTTCTCACGCCAGACAGCTTTGAACACAAGGTAAATATTTGATTGATTGCACATGCTTTTCACCATCAAAAATAACTGAAAAGGGGCAGCACTGTGGCGCAGTGGACTAGTCCTGCTGCCTCACGGCACCGAGGTCCCAGGTTCGATACCGGCTCTGGGTCACTGTCCGTGTGGATTTTGCACATTCTCCCCGTGTTTGCGTGGGTTTCGCCCCTACAACCCAAAGATGTGCAGGCTAGATGGATTGGCCATGCTAAATTGTCCCTTAATTGGAAAAAATTAATTGGGTACTCTAAATTTATTTTTAAAAATAACTGAAAAGAAACTGACCAAAGCTCGAAGTGAAGGGCTTTTTGTTTCCTGTGATGGATGTGGAGCTGAATTAAGGGCTTGAGCCACTTCCTGTTTGTTCTCTGGCTTTGAAAATTCTCCAGTCCAACCAAACCCAAATGCTTGTTGCCTTTTTCACCCATCCAGGCATTGCAAATGAGTTCTAAGAACATAAGAAATAGGAACAGGAATAGTCCATACAACCTCTCCAGCCTGCCCCACTATTTAATAAGATTACAACTAATATTCTCCCTCAACTACACTTCCCTGCTCCATCTCAAAATCCCTTGATTTTCTGAATGCCCAAACACAATTAACCTCTGCCTTGAAGGGGCAGAGCTTGATCTATGTTTGTCCTGGTCACAAATGTCCAACTCTGCGTCTACCTAGGCATGCTCTGACTCCATTGGAGAAGGGCATAAAGTATATACTCTGTTGCATTCTCCATCACACTCTACAGTATCACAGATGAAGAATCAATCAATGAACAAGACAGCCAGTCAAGGTGGGTTCTTTGTATCTGGATCCTGTAGTTTACTCAAGCTAAACACCAGTGATCGATGTCGATGCTGGAGAGCGCTAACGCTTCATTAATACATGCCAATTGTACAATTCAGCATCATTTGGGGCACATGTAACACATATTTGTAAAGTGAAACTATTTCACATTTATACCTATTTAAATCAGAACACACACTTTCTTTTCTTTTATTCCCTTTTCTTCCCATGTCTTAATGATCTGTTGAACTGCTCGCAGAAAAATACTTTTCACTGTACCTCGGTACACGTGATAATAAACAAATCCAATTCAATCCAGCATATATCAAAATACACAACATCCCTCATTTCCTTCAATCGTGCCCTAAAATAGACTGAAGGAGTACAGTTGGTTTCACTGACGATATTGATTGTAAAGCCTAATGTGTACCAAAGTTTGCCTATTTCTTCAAGTTGTGTTTTCCTAACTCTCTTTAACAGGTCCATAATGTGTCCTTTGCATTCGAACTGATGCAGGATGGAGGTTTAGAGAAACCAAAACCTCGATCTGAAGGTATGTAGTACATAATTTACTACTAAAATCAGATTACTGTCGATGTGGAATCTGAAACCAAAAGAGAAAACGCTGGAAAATCTCAGCAGGTCTGGCAGCATCTGTAAGGAGAGAAAAGAGCTAACATTTCGAGTCCAGATGATCCTTCGTCAAAGCTAAAAGGCATAGAAAGTGGGAGAAATATATACTGTAGGGTGAGGGAATGAAAGATGAGTCCTAGCCACAGAAACCAAGGGAAAAGAGTGCTATTGGAAGCCTGCCATCCTTGCATGGCCTTGTCTGTATGTGACTGCAGTTCTGCACCAACCTGTTTTGAGTCTTGACTGCCCCATGGAAGTGTCTCAGCAAGACACCGGACCGCTGTAATAAAATGCTACCAGTGTATCAAGTTGAATGTCCACCAGTATCTACTCAAGGCACTTGGGGGATGGGTAATAAATGTCTTGGCCACATCCTGAAGGTGAATGTTAAAACCAGTACAGAGACCAGTATTTGGTGAATAGAGCCTTGAGCTCAGTGGGCATAAATCTAGGCTGAATTATGGCAGAGAAATGTTATGATATGAAAGGCACTACCTGTAATGGCGGTGGAAAGAGATTTAGTAGTAAACTTCAAAAGGTTATTATGTAAATACTTGAAGGGGAAAAATTTGCATGGTTGTGGGAGGAACAAAGAGTAGAGAGGAGTGGGACTAATTGGGTAGCTCTCTCAAAGAGTCCACACAGCCTCCTCAGAACCATACAGCACAGACTCTTAAAAATAACCATAAAGTCTTGTCAAAGCAATGCATTGTCTCTTGCAGATATCGTGAACTGCGACCTGAAGTCTACACTCCGCGTACTCTACAATCTGTTTACCAAATACAGGAACGTAGACTAACCTGAAGGCAGATGGCGCTCTCCAAGAGCCTGACTAAAATCCAGCCAAAACAACACCAATTACATTTCCAGGCCAGGCAATGGGCTGAACTGCCAATCACTGTCATGCTGTAACATTCATACAGCGATATTTCCAAGATTTTTGGTGGTTAGAAAATTCTTCTTAGTCCTTTATAAGAAAGTATATAAAAAGCACTTGAATTACAAAGACCAGAATCAAATTTAACTCCACGGACGCCAGTACTTTGAAGGTTAAGCTGTTGCATTCCGATGTGAAGTGGAATTCAATTAATGTGGAATCCAGCATTGGAGATTGCCAAAGATGCCTGTGTCAGTAATATCAAAAAGCTGCTGCGGAATTGAAGAGTTTCCCAGAGCCAGTTTCATAACCAAGATTCCAAAATTGCCATTATTCAGTGAAGTCAATGTTGCTTTTTTTATGTTTAAAGTAAGTATTGAGGCCTAATGTATAAATAGGCTTTGGGGGGGAAGGGGAGGGGGGGAGGTACCCACACCAGAATCCGCTTATTCTTAATCTTCAAGAACTAACCAAATTGTTTCCTTCTGTCATGTTACTAAATGTGTGAGAATTTACAATGAACACGTGGATAGTTTTAACATTAACTGATACTTAAACTTTATTTAATCTGTAATCACGTTGCATACAAGGTTATGGCAGTGTAATCTTTATGGGACTGGGTCTTGTTATGAATTCAAATCCCACTGATATAAATTGAAAAACTGAACTTGATAAATCTGGTGATTTGGTGTCCGGTCACCAGAAAGAAAAGTGACCATACAATTGCTCAGATTTATATTAAATATAACTGGTTCATTCATGTCCCTCGGGAAAGGGAACCTGCCGTCCTCGCCCAGTGTGGCCTACACATGACTCCCAATTACACTTGACGCTCTAAAGTGGCCTATCAACCCCATCAGTTTGAGAACTTGAGATGGACAATAAATGCCCAAATCGTCCTTTCGGGGACTCCTTTCAAAATATTGACACACCCCCAGAAAGTACTTCCAAATATTGGCGCACATTCTTGGGGACCCCAACAAATATTGACGCACTCTAGGCAACCCAGTCAGCTCTTGACACCGTCCTGGAATTCTTGGGGATATGAACGACATTTATGAGACTGTAGAACAAAAATGTAATTTTTATTCCTATAAAACTGCAGAAGTAACATGCAAGTATGTCGCCAAACACCGAAAGCTGGATTATAATAGGAAATAAGTTATACTGCAATTATATGGGTCCTTGGTGTGACCATACCTGGAGCATTGTGTACAGTTTTGGTCTCCTTACCAAAAGAAGCACATATTTGCCTGATAGGGAGTGCAACAAAATTTACAAGACTGAAGGGCCTGTCTCCGTGCTGTAGATTCTAGAATTCCATGATATGATTCCCGGGATGAAAGATTGTCCGATGATTGAGTAGTCTTTCCTGGCACTTAGAAAATTGAGAGGCAACCTCATTGGAACATAGTAACTTATTAGTGGCTTGACAGGGGTAGATGCTGCGAGGCTGTTTTCCTTGGCTGGGGAATCTAGAACATCGGGTCGCAAATTCAGAATAAGGGGTTCCCGTTCAGGACAGAGACAAGAAATGTCTTCACTCAGAGGATCTGAATCTCTGATATTCTCCAGCGAGCTGTGGATGCTCACTTGTGTATATTCAAGATTTAGATATATGGGTGCAAGGGGGAATTGGGGCATATGGAGCAAGTGTTGCATTTGAAGAACAGCCCTGATACTAATGATGGTGGGGCTGGTGCATCGAGCGAATGAACCGACCCTTGCTCCTCGTTCTTGTCTTCTAAATTACTGACGAGGTCTGCTTTTAATAAATCTTGGGGAATTTGAATTATTTTTGTAATTATCAAGCATGTAATAATCTGAATGTTGGGTGGTTCACATTTGTCCAACTCCACATACTACATCGATTTAATGTAATTTACTTGAACTGGAGCCATAGGCCGGGGGGGGGGGGGGGGGGGGGGGGGGGGGGGGGGAGCGGTGTGATGTGGAATGCACTGCCTTAAATGGCAATGGAAACAAATTCAATAGTAACTTTACAAAGGGAACTGGATTTATACTTGGGTAGGATTAAAACAGACCATTTGGCCAGCTGGTCTATGCTGGTGCTATTTCCATACAAGCATCCTCCCAAGCTAAATTGTCTAACCCGGTCAGCATATCCTTCTGTTCCTTTCTCCTTCATACATTTACCTCATTTACTCTTAAAACGTATCTACACTATTCACCTCAGTCATGTAATGTGCTACTGAATTGCACATTCCTTGAAAAGAAACATTTGCAGGGCCATGGAAAAAGAGCAGGTGGTGTGGTGTTAATTGGATAGTTCCTTTCAAAGAGCTGGCACAGGCAGGATAGGTTGAATGGACTCTTTCTGTGCTGGGAAGATTCAATCCTACTCGATTACTGTTGTGTCCCCCTTCTGCCAAAAAGAAACTAAGCGCAGCCCAAGCATGCACAGAGAAAGTTGCTTAATGTACACACCTTGCCTTCACTGAGTTTACTGACTGTGTCAAGGCAGTTGGGGCCCCAAGTCCAGCATCAAGCCAGGCTACAAGCTCACCCAAGTATCTTGATGTTTGACATTTAGTAGAAAACTTGGGCTTTACAATGACGTGAAATTGAAATTGCCATGTAATTGGCCATAAAAGTTAGAGAAAATGGAATCTGCAAAGTAACATACGTGTGGGCCAGCTGTACAATCTCACAGCTCAGATAGGACAGGGTTAATGGGGGAGGTGGGGGGGGGGGGGGGGGAGTGTGGCGAGAGAAATGGAATTGAAGGCCATTACTTCTGTTGAGAAAACGCTGGGTATTTTAAGAGGGCTCAATCTGTTTTTTTATTTGCAGGACAGAGTGCTGCTCCTTTTTGTCGTAGATTTATGAAGAGGAGCGATCCAGGGCGCAAGTAGCTGATTTTAATTCTGCCCCAGATATTACGACCTCACAGTATAATAAATGGCAGCTGCTCCATGCTGTACAGGAAACCCAGTTAAGACATCACTTTAATAATTCCAGCCAGCAAGTCAATTGTACATGTCCAGAAAGACGAGATAGACGTGGGAACCTTCTAAAGGCTCATCCGTCCTATTTTATTCCTTCTCACTGAAGCTTGACACCGTATCTCTGTTAGATTCAGTTACCTATATTTCAAAGACATTTTTCAAACCCATTTTTAATAACACGCACAAGCCTTAGATTTGATAATTATGGTGTATCAGGGCTTAATACAAGACATTATTCAGCGCTTATGAGAAGCAGGGCCATTGACAATAATATAGAATAATGAATGGCTTGGAGGGAGTTGTAACATAATTGAGAGTTTGAGATGACATTGTAAAGCACGAGAGTGAAACATGGAAAGTTTAAATGAGGAATTTGATCCGGTGATTATGTTCGTGCTGTGGAGACCTGCAGGAAAAAAGGGAGTGGAGATGGAATGGAAGTAGAGGAGGTGCAGGATTATCTCTCTCTTTGTCTGTCCCCGTCTGTCTTTACCTCCCTGTCTCTTTTTCTGACTGTCAATTTCTTTGGCTTTCTCTCTCTCTTTCTCTCTGTGTACTGAGATCTACATTACCCTTGATATAATGACAAGCTCCTGTATTTTTTTAAATGTTAAGTATGTTACATCGGCCATCGGTACTGCATTAAAACAAAATAACTGAGATGGGACAGGTGGTAAAATGTGACTCTCTGACGCAGTCCCCATTCACTGCCATCCGGCCTGCATTTGCACTTGGGAGAAGAGAGGGTTAAAGTTGTTGCCTTCAAGTACGAGCTCAGGATTACAGCCTCAAATCCCCCTCCTGTCAATATTCAAGAATTTTGGAAAATGTATATCTCTGCAAGTAGCCAGACGGTATTGTTCCCTGCACAGTGCAAAAACTCTGGACAGTACATCAGTGAGCCTATATTACAAGCTTCAATATGTAAGCAGGTGCATGATAATACATCACCTGAGCAGCAGTGTGCTGGGTTGCTAGGCTATTTCTTGCAGTTAGATATCGACTTTGGAATTTTAATATATTATAATAATCTTGTTTTAACATAACTTTTTTTTACAATGGACTCAAACTGAATTAAATTAAGTTTAGATCAAAGGAGTTTTTATGCATTAAATCTTACTCCAAATATGCTGTTGCTTTATAGTCAGTTTTGTCTATGTGCCTGTGTATCAACTGCTTCTTTCATCAGAGAATTGAATAGGAGCAGCAGATTAAGCAGTCTTTCATGTTGCAATATTAATATTTGAAGCACTTACTGTATATTTCTAGACAGGCAGAAGAACTTTGTTTTTGTGTGTGACAATGCAAAAAAACAAACCGGGATTCCTAATAGAATGTAAATTGTAAATTTATTGCCTCAAATCTTCAGGATCCTTAAATGAGAGCTGACTTAAAACACTGGAGTAAAAAGTCCAACACACCCTCCTCTTCGGACAGCCGCTACTAAATTTAATGCACAGCTCTACATAAGTGTTCGGCCTTTTCCTACTGTTTGCAGTGATTGTGCCAGGATGTGGGGAAGGAACTGAAGGCAAAGCTGTTTGCAGTTGTAACTGTTTCCAAATCTCCTGCATTCGCTAATGAATCTCCTTTGTTGCTTTTTTTTTTGCACTGGCCGTCAAGGGCAGATGGATTGTGTCCCTGTTACATTCTCTCTTTGATTCTGTCTGGTATGTGGTTTCTAGCTTGGTCCCCACGTTCTGGAATTAACCTCCTTAAATCCCTCTTGTCCCTCTACCTCTTCCTTCTCCTCGAAGACACTCCTTAAAACCTACCTCTTTAACCGAGCTTTCGATCACCCTTCCAAAAATCTCCTTATGTGGCTCGGTGTAAATCTTTCTTTGGCGATTGCTCCCGTTAAATGCTTTGAGGATGTTTTACTATGTTAAAGGTGCTGTATCAATGCAAGTTATTGTTGCAGCCGTCTGACCTGGTGAAGGAAGTCACTCCATTTGTTACAGAGTGTGTTCTGTTTCCCCTCTTTAATGAAGATTCGCCATATGGCCAATGCCAGTACAGCCTGTGGCAGTCACTGCTGTAACACCAGCTGCACTACCCCTGGCACAAGTTTAAAAACTAGCATAGCTGGGTCTTTGTCACAGACTGGAGCCGCTCAGAGGGCTGACTGTTCTGGTGAAGAAACACAAGGATTATTTCAAAACTAAGGAGTGAATGAAAAGTCCATTGTAGAGTGCTTGTATTTTATCAGCTGCTTACAGGGTCTCAGTCAAGATGTTAAATTGTAATGCTGTAAAAACTTTTGTAAAAAAACACAAAATATTGCAGGTGCATAAGCTCATTTTGTATTCCCTAGAGTTCAGGAGGCTTATCCCATCTGGCGTAAGTGTGTTCAGTTCTGGGCACTGGAACTCAAAGGATTATATTGGCCTTGAAGTGGGTGCAGTGCAGATTCACCAGAATGATAATAGGGCTAAAAGTGATAATGGGGCTAAAAGGGTTAAATTACAAGGACAGGTTGCAGAGACGAGACTTTATTCCCTTGAAAATTATGGGGTGATGTAATGTAGATCTCCAAAATGAATAAGGAACACAATAATATTGAAGGAGACAGTTCCTTTAATGAGGGGGATCCCGAACAAGGGGCAAGATATTAAAGTTAGAGCCAGGCTGTTCAGGCATGATGTCAGGAAGTACTTCTTCCTGAAAGACTGTGTTCTGATGGTCAATTGAAACTTTTCAAGGTTGAGATTAATATATTTTTATTGGGGTAAGAGTGTGAGGTCTTGTGACACAATGGTAAGGCCCTTATCTCTGGGCTAGAAGCACCAGATTCAAATTCCACTTCAAGTCTTGATGACCACAGAAGGTGCATTCATATGTAGCCAAACAGGGTGATTACCAGCTTGTAAATCCTTCTGATATGTTAGATGGCAGGCGGTAAGAACGAGCGTGTCAATTGTCGTAAAACACATCTGATTCACTAATGTCCTTTAGGGAAGTAAATCTGCCATCCTTACCTGGTCTGGCCTACATGTGCCTCCAAACCCCCAACAATGTGGTTGACTTTTAAATGCCCTCATGGATGGGCAATAAATAAATGCTGACCCAGCAATGCCAACATCCCATGAACGAATAGACCATCATGGAAATTATAGCCACCAAGCAGGGTTTGGTACCTCGAAGAGGAATGGTATTGATATATGGAGCAAAGGCAAGTAAATTGATCAGCCGAGATCGAACTGAATGCCAGAAGAGTTTAGAGACCCTGTTCTGAAGGAGGGCTATAACCAGTGTCCTGCGTCCTAAATTACAGAATGTTTCCATCTCTTGAAATCATTACCACTCACCCACTTCCTCCTTTGTTTTCTTACTTCATCAGACCCCTTCTCAAAGCCATAATGACCTGCTCATGGCTTGTGATTGCTCAGAAATGCTAATGTACATCCCAACCATAGCAGCTTGTGGTTCTAACATCACTGAGGATGAGTAAATGATGCAGAACAGGAGGCCATTTAGCCCCTTGTGTTGGTGCCAGTTTCCTAAAATACAGTATGTTTCTAATCCACTGGGATTGTTCTCCTTAGATCACAGAAGGGTAAGGGGACGTTTTGGAATTATGAAAGATGGAGTAGATAGGGAGGAACTACTTCAAGTGGCAGAGGTCTAGATGTAATGTAATCAGCAAGAGAACCCGGGTGAGAAATGCCGAGGAATAATTTTTAAAATAAAAGATTATTATGATCTAGAATGACGTGTGCTCTGCCTGGAGGCAGGTCCTTGGTCATTGTTGACTGATGCTTCATCCTGAGCCATTTTCTTGGCAGTTTTTGCCAGAGGTGGATTGCCATACACTCTTAAGGACAGGATGGAAAGGTTTGCCCCAAGTCTACCTCAGCTGGGACAGAAACAGAACCCGCGCTGCCGCTGTTACTCTGAACCATCTAAACAACTGAATTAACTGGCCCCCTCTGATCTGGAATGCATTGGCCAATGGGTAATGGAAGCAGATTCAATAAGAATTTTCAATACTTGAAAAAAGGATAACATTTTCAGGGCAATTAGGAAAGAGCAAGCGGCATGGAATTAATTGTACAGTTCCTTCAAAAAGCAGGTGTCGGTGCAATGGCCCATGACCTACTCCTATGCTACATGGTTGACTGATCATTAGATTATTCCATTCTTTTTCTCGGCTCATCCGCTTCTGGAACCTTCATTCATGCCTTTGTTTCCCAGAGACTTTATTTTTCCTTATAATTTAGAGTACCCAATTATTTTTATTGCATTTAGCTTGGCCAATTCACCTACCCTTCACCTATCCTTGGGTTGTGGGGGTGAGACACACGCAGACACTGGAAGAATGTGCAAACTCTGCACGGACAGTAACCCAGGGCCGGGATCAAACCCATGCTAACCACTGCACCACAGTGCTGCCCCTAATGTTTCCCAGAGACTTGACTATTCCCATGGTCTACTACATTCTATTCTCAGTAAACATGTCATCCAAAGCTCTCCTGGCCCTGCCTTAGCTCACAGCAAAGCGCCATTTCTCTTTAACCCTGTGATCACTGACCTACATTGTCTGCCGGTCAAGCAACATCTTGATTTTAAAATCCCAATCCTAGTTTTCAAACCCTTCTATGTTCTTGCCCCGACCTATCTCTGCGAATCCCGAGAGTTCTCTAACTCCCTGAGATAACGGTGCTTCTCCAATTCTGGCCTCTTGTGCAATGCTCATTTTCTTTAAAAAAGGAAAAATTTATATAAATTCATTTTTTCAATTAATGCGCAATTTAGCGTGTCCAATCCACCTACCCTGCACATCTTTAGGTTGTGGGGTAAAAACCCACACAAACACGGGGAGAATGTGCAAACTCCACACGGACAGTGATCCAGAGCTGGGATCGAACCTGGGACCTCTGTGCCATGAGGCAGCTGTGCTAACCACTGCATCACCGTGTTGCCCCGCATTGCTCATTTTTAGTCACTTCAACAGTGGTGGCCTTGCCTTCGATGGCCTAGACCCCAGACTCTGGGACATCCTCCCTACACCTCCTTCTCAACCCCTCACCCATCTCACTTTCCTCCTTGGAGCCACTTCTTAAAACCTACCTCTTTGACCAAGCGTTTGGTAGCCTGACATCTCCTTCTGTGGTTTACTGCCATACTTTTTTATAATGCTAGCAATGAAATGCATTGGGATGTTTTTGTAACTTATATTTATTTTGCACCTTTAATCTAACGTCATACCCTGGAACAGCATCTTAGTTATCATGCTGCAGTACCCAGAAATACACAGCTGCCTAATAATGCCTCATGAGTCTTTCACTACTTGCTTCATAACTTCCAGCATTAAAAATGTAGCTGCAAATCAGATGATGAAGCTTAGAGATATTAAAAACAAACAAAAGTGCAATAAATATGGATAGTTCTCTCTTTGCAAAAGCTGTATCCAAACAGCTCAGATCTATTCAAGGTGGGCGGAACGCTGCCTCAGCACCGAGGACCTGGATTCAATCCTGGCCTCGGGCCACTGTCCGTGTCTGCGTGTGACTCACACCCACAGCCCAAAGATGTGTAGGGTAGTTGGATAGGCCATGCTAAATTGCTCCTTAATTCAAATTTGCTTTTTAAAAAACAACATTTATTCAAGGTGGTTAAAATGTTAAATGGATTTGATAGGGAAGGGCATGGTAACATTATTATTGGATTAATAATCCAGAGACAAGAGTTCAAATTCCACCACAAATGCAGAATTTAAATTGAATTAACTAAAACCTGGAATTAAAAAGCTTGTCTCAGTAATTGTGGCCATGAACCTTCCAGATTATTGTAAACTCGCAGGCATTTAATGTCCTGTAAGGAAGGAGATCTGCTGTGCTTACCCATTCTGGCCTAAAGTGACTCCAGGCATACAGGAATTTGGTTGATTTTTAGCTACCCTCTGAAATGGCTGCCCACCACCACCACCACCACCTTGAGGGCAATTTGGAGTGGGCAACAAATGCTGGCCTTGCCAGCAATTTCCAGATCCTTTGAGTGCATTTTTTCTAATGCTACAATGATGGGTGAAATCAATGGCTGGGAAAAGCGCCGGCATCTCCACATCATGGGAACAGGGAAAGGAACCATGGAAAATAATTGGAGGTGGTCTAGCTAGGCATCCCGTTTCTGAAATAAATCTGGAATCTACAGGAATCCTGGCATCACCGAGAGTCAATTCAGCGTGACAAAGGGAAATTAAATATTCCTGGTTTATTTTCAATTCTGTTTCAGAGTACAGCCTTCGGACTCTCTCCAAACTTTGAGAGCTTCTGTTTGTTTTAAAAGTCTGAATGGGATCTGTTTCAGATGAAATAGTTTGTTATTGAAAGTGCTAGCTTCTCAGTAAATGTAAGGATCCTGCCAGTATCAGTTATCAAGAGTCATACTTTGCAGAGAAATTACCTACCTTTCCAAACCAACATTTATCAAGTGTTTTTTTTCTGTTTTTGCACACGTCCAACATTTATAAACTTGCCGTTGTTGCTGCAGTCACTATATCTATAAAATGTGTCATTTAGTATTTCTTCTTTAAATAAAGATATTTATGTTAAACCAATCTGCTGTGCATTACAGTTTTGTATGTGAATTACCAGATTAATTAAGAGTGAGCAATTTCATCTTCATTAATAAGTGGATGGAATGTTATTTAGTATTAATACAGGAACAAGGAGTCAAATGGTCCAAATATGGACAAAAGTGCTGAATTCCAGAGGTGATGTGAGATTGACTGCCCTTGACATCAAGGCAGCATTTAATTGAGTGTGGCATCGACTGGCCCTCGTACAATTGAAGTCAATTGGAGGCCAATCATCTCAGCCCCAGGATATCACTGCAAGAGTTCCTCAGGCCCAACCAACTTCAGCTGCTTCATCAATGGCCTTTCCTCCACCATAAAGTCAGGAGTGGGGATGTTCACTGACAATTGCGCAATATTCAATATCATTCGCATCTCCTGAAAAGCATTCAGGCTTGGGCCAATAAGAAGCAAATGGCATTTATAAATGCACAAGTGCCAACTCCCAACAACAACAATTTATGTGTCACCTGAAACATCTCTTAGGCACTTAGAAGGAGCATTGCAAAATAAAATTTGACACTGAGCCACAAAGGAGCTATTAGATCGGATAGCTCAAAGCTTGGTCAGAGAGTTTTTAAGAAGTGTTTTGGAGGGGGAGGAGGAAACACGAGTCTAACCATTGCCCCTTGACATTGAATGGCATTGCTATCACTGAATCCCCCCACTATCAACATCCTGGAGGCTACTATATATCACAAAATTAACTGGATCATCCACATAGATGGCTTTAAGAGCAGATCAGAGGCTTGGAATTCTACAGCAGCTAACTAACCTCCAGGCTCCCCAAAATGAATCATTAACCAAGCAGTCAGAAGTGTGATGGAATACTCTGCACTTGCTTGTATTAGTGCAGATCCAAAACGCTCTCTATGCTTAACACCATCCAGGGCAAAGGAACGTGCTTAATCATCTCATTCAGCACCTTAAACATACACTCGCTCCACCACAGGTACACAGTGGTGCTAATGTGTACCACCTACAAGAAGCACTGCAGCCAAGACTTCTTCAACAGCACTTTAAGCCACTTACCCTCAGCACAAGAGTAGCAGTGGTAGAAACACCACCACCTGCAATTTCCCCTCCAAGCCACAAGCTATCCTGACTTGGAATTACATTGCTGTTCCCTCAACATCACTTGGCCAAAATCCTGGAACTCCTTAACAGCATTGTAGGTGTAACTACTTAACATGGACTGCAGCCAATCAAAAGGATGGCTCATCCCCACCATCTCAAGATCAATTAGGAATGGGCAATAAACACCAACTTTATTAGAGATGCCCAGGACGTGCACATTTTTTAAAGTTACGGGTTCCCTTGTAGCAACATTCAGCATCTGAAGTATCATTATCTGTTTCTCTGCATAGATGCTGCCGGACCTGCTGAGTACCCCGACATTTTCTGGTTTTATTTCAGATTTCAAGCATCTGCAGTTCTTCAGCATCTACCCAGCCGAGCCGCCTCATGGTGGTGCAGTGGTTAGCACTGCTGCTCACAGCACCAGGAGCCCGGGTTCAATTCCAGCCTTGGCCAGTGTCTGGGTGGGTTTCCTCTCACAGTCCAAAGATGTGCAGGTTAGGTGGATTGGCCGTGATAAATTGCCTCTTCGTGTCCAAAGGTCTGCAGGTTAAGTGGGGATGGGGCGGGGGAGTGGGCCACTCTAGGTCTTTCAAAGAGGATGGGTGCAGACTGGCTGGGCCGAATGGCCTCCCTCTGCACTGCAGGATTCTATGGGAATGTGCTGCCTCCCTATTCTTCTGACCCAAATGTGCCACCTCACAATTTCCATATAGCTTCGTTTAATGTGTAGCCAATAAGGTGCAATTATTAAGGATTAAACACGGCGTTGTTTTCAGGCTGTCCTCAAAATGTGTTACGTAAATGCTGGGTAGAGTTATTTGTGAATTTCTAAGATTCCACTAGATGGCGATGAGCCATGATGTAGTGTTTGTTCATTAACCCCCGAGTCTTAAAATCTGCACGAGTGCAAATTGTTGCTCCCGTTGGAAATACACAAAAGAAAACGAAATAAACCTTTCCTTTCATTTTCCACACGGGCTAGCGCCCATGCCTGTTTACCACACCGCGGAGTTCAACGAGTGAGACCCCAACAACTGCAGAACAATGTTTGGAATCAATGGGTTCCAATTGACGGTCCTTCGGAAACTATAAAGGCACAAGAAATCTCCCTCAGCTGACCGGTTCTGGAGTTGTGACAGAGAGTCTGGGGAGAGGGGTGGGGACAATCTCTCGCAACATCTGGAAAGATTGAAGTCTGGTTGGAATATTGTCAACTCCCCATCATTAACCGCAGTCTAGGGCAAAAAAAACTATCTCGATAATACCTTCATTGTGTAAAATCACCCTCAACCAACAAAAAAGGGCTGGGTTTATTTTTAAGTATTGCACCGGAATGAAAGGTATCAGACGGACAACTCCGCCCGATGGAGGAAGTTTATATCGACCAAGCAATTCAGGACTTTGGAAATCTCAAGTTCTTTCTCGTTAATATCTGGAGATGTCGAAAGCACAGCGTTCTGGGAATTGTAGTTCCCCAGTCTGTTTTATTTGAAATTTTCCTCCCAGCCTGACATTAAAGAATTCCAGATTTAGAGGTTTTAAGCAAACTCCCTCTCTAAACTATACCTTAACAGGAGAGTAACACAAGATCAAAATCCTGCTGGAAATCTGAAAAATAACCATAAAACGCTGGAAATACGGTTTTGTTTTGCAAAAATATACTTTATTCAAAAAAAACATTTGAAAGAACATTGCATTGCATACATTTCAAATTGGCCATCACACAAAGTGCAATAATATTCAGGTTCTCTACATACATCATGTTGTACTTCGAGGTGCTTCAATGCAATCAAAGAAACATTAGATATTTCAAAATAGCCATTACAAATGGTGCAAATGTATTTAAACTGTCTACATCAGTGTTTTACAAAAAAAATTTCCGGGGACCCATTTTTACCAACTGGCCAACCTTCAGGACCCACGCCGGCCGACCTTCGGGACCCACGCCAGTCGACCTTCGTGACCCACGGCGGCTGACCTTTGCGACCCCGCCGGCCGACCTTCGCGACCCACTATTTTCTCTTACCTTGTTTGCTGCTGACAAAATAGAGGAATCGCAATCACGCCCAAAGCACGTGATGGCGACATTCGGGGGCCGTGCCTGCTCTCTGCCTCCCTCAGGAAGGAAGATTACATATAACTTTTTTTTCAATCTTCTGTGTCTCCGATTGCACAAATTCGCAGTCTTCAGCCGCAACAGCCGGCTTTTATATTCAATTTTTTTTTTTTGGTAAATTTTAACAAAGTTGTTGCACAGCACGTTTAATCAAAGAGACCAAAGCCTAAGTCATTGTCAGATTCTTCCTGTTTCTTCTCTTCCTTTTTCTCTTCAGCAGCAACAGGGGCAGCGGTGGAAACAACTGCTGCAGCAGCTGGGGCACTGCTACCAACACCAACGTTGCAGATCAGACTATTGACGTCAATATTAGCCAATGCCTTTGCAAACAGGCAAGGCCAGAAAGGCTCAATGGTCACACCAGCTGTTTTGATCAGGGCATTGAGTTTGTCTTCGGTGACCGTGACCTCGTCGTCATGCAGGATGAGCGCTCTGTAAATACAGGTGAGTTCCGAGGTGGAGGCCATGCCACTGGATCTCTGTGGGTGGGTCCAATGGTGCTAGTCACCAGGGGTAAACTCGGCCTTAGCTTTGTTCAGAAGAACCGAGCATTTTCAAACCAGTCAGAGCGAGCAGCAGCAGCAAAACAATGGGACCCCACTGCGCATGCGTGCCCGCTCATCGGTGCGCATGCACAAAACTCTGCGCATGCGCACCCATGAGTGGGCACACACGCGCAGTGCGGCTGCATTTTTTTATAGTAAAAAGGCCGCTCGCAGCTGGCATAGTTACTAGCCGGATGTTGCGCGCGAATTTGTGCAATCTGGAGCGCCGCGTCGGATGGCTCCGCGACCCTCCCAACACACGCCCACGACCCACCCGCAGGTTGCGCCCCTGACTTTGAAGATCACTGGTCTGTATAGATCAAGTTTCACTCGGGTGCTTCCATAACATTTCTGTCACATGTAATATTCACTTTGTACATTCAATGTGAGCCATACAGCCCGAGGGGATTCTATACAATTCCCACTCCCGTAGATTCGCTATGGTTGAAAGGTCTTGGACAGCGAACTTATCCCATTTCGCTTCGGCGGCAGCTGCCCCAAGCTTTAGTGCATCCCTCATAGACCTGGGCTTTGGAATGTGCCGGTCTGCAACACTTGGCTGGGGGCAATTCTTTGCACTGGAAGACCAACAAGTTTCAGGCAGACCAAAGAGCGTCATTCACCAAGTCGCCTACCCACGAGCAACAACTGTTGTTTGACTTGGTATGTGTCCCTGGGAACAGTTTGTGATGGAGTGAGACTTCGGGTGTGTAGGAAGGATCTGACGGGGAGGGCCTTTCTCACCACCAGCCAAGCTCGGTCTTGGTGCTTGTTTGAAAGTCTTGGTGATGAGGCATTCTGCCAAATAACCTTGACAGGCTGCTCAGGGAACCATCCGACAGATCCACCATCTCCTTTTCCAGCAGGGCCTCTAGGATGTTACATGCAGACCACTGACTGATGGACTTGTAGTCAAAGGTGTTTCTCTGCATACATTTTTCACGAGGGACAGATGGTACGGCATGGTCCAAGTACTTGGAGCGTTCTGCGGCAGTGTGGCCAGACCCATCCTTCACAACACTGGGGACAGGTAGAACCTCAGCACATAGTGACACTTGGTGTTTGCGTACTGAGGATCTACACAGCTTGATGCAGCTGCACACAAAGGTGGCCATCAGGGCGAGGGCGATATTGGATATGTTTTTCTCCCCTTATCCAGAGGTTTGTACATCGTGACCCTTGGAACACAATCTATTTTTGACCCCGAGATGAAGCGGCAAATGGCTTGGAGGTTTGCCACAGCACAGGAGTAAGGAATGGGCCAGACCTGCACCACCGAAAGGTCCTCGTGCCTGATGATTAGGTTCTTACCTGCAATGGAGAGAGAGCTACGCTCCCACACGCCCAGATTTTGGTTCATTATACCTACTTGCTCCTTTCACTTTCTAACACATGCTCCCTCCGAATCAAATCCTCAGCATCTTCAGGCTATTTGACCTGACTGTGAAGGGGATAAAAGATGGGTCAACCCAGTTACCAAAGAACATGGCCTCGCTCCTGCCACTATTTATCTTGGCACCCGAAGCTAGTTCGAACTGATTGCAGATGTTGATCAGTCTGTGCACCAACCACGGATCCGAGCAGAAAACGCTGATGCCACCCATCTACAGGAAGGCTCAGAGAAACAGAGTCGATGTTTCAGGTCTGTGACATTTCATGAGTAACTAACTTGAAGTTTTTTATATAGTGCCCATCATGACCACAGGATACCCCAGAACACTTTACAGCCAATGAAATGCTTTTAAAGTGTAGTCACTATTGGAATAGAGTAAATGCAGCAGTATATTTGGTCATGGCGCAAACTCTCCTAAACAGGAATCTGGGGTGGGATTCTCCAACCCCCATTGGGTCGGAGAATCGCCCGGGGCCGGTGTCAATCCCGCCCCCGCCATGTCCCGAATTCTCCGCCACCAGAGATTCGGGGGCGGGAATTGCGCCGGTCGGCGGGCCCCCCACGGCGATTCTCCGGCCCGCAATGGGCTGAAGTCCCGCCTCTGTCAAGCCTCTCCCGTCGGCGGGAATCAAAACGCCTACCTGACCGGCGGGATTGGCGGCGCGGGTGGGTTCCGGGGTGCTGGGGGAGGGGGTGCGGGGCAATCTGGCCCCGGGGGGTGCCCCGATCGGGGACCACCGATTGGCGGGCGGGCCTGTGCCGTGGGGGCACTCTTTTTCTTCCACCTTCGCCATGGTCTGCACATGGCAGAGGCGGAAGAGACCCCCTCACCTGCGCATGCGCCAGGATGACGTCAGCAGCCGCTGATGCTCTGGTGCATGTGCGGACTTACGCCGGCCGGCGAAGTCCTTTCGGCCCCGGCTGGCGTGGCGCCAAAGGCCGTTCACGCCAGCCGGCGGAGTGACAACCACTCCGGCACGGGCCTAGTCCCTCAATGTCAAGGCTTGTCCCCTAAAGGTGCGGAGACGTCCGCACCTTTGGGGCGGCCCTACGCCGGAGTGGTTCACGCCACTCCAACACGCCGGGACTCCCCGCCCCGCCGGGTAGGGGAGAATCCCGGCCCTGATATTTGACCAGCTTTTAGTGGTTACGATGGAGGAATAAATATTGGTCAAGGATATCTGGAACAAGTCTTCAGAACAGTGTCATGGGATCTTTTACAGCTACATGAGAGGGCAGAATGGGCTTCAGTTTTAAAGTTTATCTAAGGGCAGTGTAGCACTCCATCAATACTGCACCAGTAGGGCAGCATGGTGGCACAGTGGTTAGCACTGGGACTACGGCGCTGAGGACCCGGGTCCAAATCCCGGCCCCGGGTCACTGTCCGTGTGGAGTTCGCACATTCTCCCCATGTCTGCGTGGGTTTCGCCCCTACAACCCAAAAGATGTGCAGATTAGGTGGATTGGCCACACTAAATTGCCCCTTAATTAGAAAAAAAAATAATTGGGTACTCTAAATTTAAAAAAAAATTTTTTATGGTGCACCATGAGCACCAGCCTAACTTAAGCGTTTAGGTATTTGGAGAGGTGCATTGAATTCGATAAAAACCTGGGCCGGGATTCTCCCCTACCCGGATGGGCGGTGGGTCCCGGCGTAGCGGAGTGGCGCCAACCACTCCGGCGTCGGACCTCCCCAAAGGTGCAGAATTCTCCGCACCTTTAAGGGCTAGGCCCGCGCCGGAGTGGTTTCCGATCCGCCGATGGCACCATAACCGGCGCCAACGGCCTTTGGCGCTATGCCGCCCAGCGTCGGGGCTGGCCGAAAGGCCTTCGCCGGTCCGCGCATGCGCCGGTGCGTCAGCGGCCGCTGACGTCACCACCGGCGCATGCGCAGTCGGGGGGGTCTCTTCCGCCTCCGCCATGGTGGAGGCCGTGGCAGTGGCGGAAGAAAAAGAGTGCCCCCACGGCACTGGCCTGCCCGCCGATCAGTGGGCCCCAATCACGGGCCAGGCCACCGTGAGGCACCCCCCCGGGGTCCGATCGCCCCCCCCCCCCCCACCCAGGGCCCTGATGGCCTGCTCGCGCCGCCAATCCCACCGGCACCAGAGGTGGTTTAATCCACGTCGGCGGGATTGGCCCACCAGCGGCGGGACGGGACTTCGGCCAATCGCGGGCCGGTGAATCGCCGCAGGGGGCATGCAATTGGCGGGGCGTGATTCCGGCTCCTGCCGATTCCCTGGTGGCGGAGAATTCCGGCCATGGCGGGGGCGGGATTTACGCCGGCCCCGGGCGAGTCCCTGACCCTGCGGGGGGTCGGAGAATTCCGCCCCTAGAGTCTAATAATGACCATGAAACAACTGTTGATTTTCATAAAAACATATGTGGTTCACTAATACCCTTTAGGAAAGGAATCTGCCTCATTTACCTGCTCTGATTTACCTGTGACTCCAGAGCAAATTCGTTGACTCTTAAATGTTCTCTGAAATAGTCTGGCAACTTACTCAGGGCAATTAGGGAACTCAGAGGCCAGACTGATATCCACTGACCCAGTGGCAGTGATTCATGTGCCCGGGTTCACTTTTGTCAATGTGTCTTAAGTTATTTTGATTTGATTTCTCCACAAAAGAAACATTCAGTGTTGCTACATTTAGATTTTCCATTTTATTATAATTATAACAGTCCATCTACACTCACTCTGGTGTTAGGAAGGGAATTTACCACAGTGACAGTGAAAGGGTGGTGATAAGTCAGGATGGTGTGTGACTTGGAGGGGAACCTGTAGGTATTGGTGTCTCCATGCATCTGCTGCCATTGTCCTTCTGGATGGCAGAGCTCGGTGGCAGGTGCCACTGAAGAATCCTTGGCAAATTGCTGCAATTAATCTTGTAGATGATGCACATAGTTGTTTTCCCTATTGTCTTGGTAAATGTTCATCCCTTGATTAACATTAGTAAAAACTGATTATCAGACTGTGTGGGGAAGATCATTGTGTACAAATTGACTGCCATATTTCAAAAGTACATAATTGGCTGCAAAGGGTTTTGGCATATCCTGCAGTCCTCAAAAGTGCTATATAAACGCAAGTCTTTATTTTACTCGTGCATGGGATGTGGGCATTGCTGGATGGGCCAGCATTTGTTGTATATCCCTAATTGGCATGAGTAGGTTCCTATTTCAGAGAATGTTTAAGAGTCGAGCAGATCAGGTAAGGAAGGCAGATTCCTTCCTTGAAGGCCATTAGTGAACCAGATATGTTTTCATGACAATCAACAATGGTTTCATGGTCATCATTAGACTTTTTAAAAAAGTATTTTTATTAAGGTTTTGCAGAATAAAACAGTAGTAACCATAATAACAAAACAAACTAGAGTGAACAATAACAATAACATAGTGCAAAAAGAGAATATACAATAACAATTAAATAGACATTACCCCACGCGACCCAGTCTTCCCACACCATCTCAATGAAGCACTCTTTCCCCACCCCCCATGGATTGCTGCTGCTGCTGCTGACATTTTAATTTTCCCCGAGAAAGTCGACGAACGGCTGCCACCTCCGAGAGAACCCTAGCGTAGACCCTCTTAAGGCAAATTTTATTTTCTCGAGGCTGAGAAACCCAGCCATGTCTGTATCCCAAGTCTCTACACTCGGGGGCTTCGAGTTCCTCCACATTAATAAAATCCGTCTCCGGGCTACTAGGGAGGCAAAGGCCAAGACGTCGGCCTCTTTCGCCCCCTGAACTCCCGGGTCTTCTGACACTCCAAAGATCGCTATCTCTGGACCCGGCACCACCCGTGTGTTAAGCACCTTGGACATTGCCCTCGCGAACCCTTGCCAGAACACTCCAAGCTCCAGGCATGCCCAAAACATGTGGACATGGTTTGCAGGGCTGCCCTTGCACCTCATACAACTGATTTCTACCCCAAAAAACTTGCTCATTCTCGCTGCCATCATGTGTGCCCGGTGGACCACCTTAAATTGAATTAGACTGAGCCTGGCACATGATGAGGAGGAATTAACCCTGCCCAGGACCTCTGCCCACAGACCCGCTTCCAACTCCTCACCTAGCTCCTCCTCCCACTTGCCCTTGAGCTCCTCCACTGGGGATTCCTCCGCCTCCTGTAGTTCCTGGTAGATATCTGACACCCTCCCCTCCCCCACCCAGGTGCCGGAGACCACCCTGTCCTGTATCCTCAGTAGCGGCAGCGTCGGAAAGGCCACTACCTGTTTTTTTCAGGAAGGCTCGTACTTGCAGATATTTAAAGGCGTTTCCTGGCAGCAGATTAAATTTGTCCTCTCGTGCCTTCAAACTGGGAAAGCTTCCGTCTATGAACAGATCTCCCATCCTTCTGATGCCTGCCCTCTGCCAGCTCTGGAACCCACCATCCATCCTATCCGGGGCAAACCTGTGATTGTTGCATATCGGGGTCCAGACTGACGCTCCCTCCACCCTCTTGTACCTCCTCCACTGTCCCCAGATCCAGTGTCGCCACCACCACCGGAATTGTGGAGTAACGGGTCGGCGAGAACGGCAAAGGAGCTGTTATCAAAGCTCCCAGACTAGTACCTTTACATGACACCGCCTCCAGCTGTCTAAAAACAATGTAGCATACAACAACCTGCAATATAGTAAATGTTTCTGAGGTGCCTCACAGGAACATTAACAGGCAAAACATATGAAAGAAACAAAATGCTGCAGAAGCAGATGCAGGACATCCAAATCATAAACAGAAAGTGCTGGAAATGCTGAGCAGGGCAGTCAGCGTCTGTGGAGAGAGAAACAGTCAAGGGTTTTGTAACTCACAATATCTTACTAAGTGAATCTGCATACAAGTCACAAATTATGAAAAGTGAACCATTTTGGCAAGGCTGGTTTCTCTCAATAGCTCAGTTGGAGGCCAGATGAGCTTTTTAGGTGCAGCTCATGAAATTAATTCAAAGGTATTTTCATTAGAACAAACATTAACTCTGTTCCTCTTTCCACAGACGCTGCCCCTGACCTGCTGAGTATTTCCAGCATATTCTGTTTCTAGTTCAGATTTCTTGCATCTGTGGTATTTTGATTCTTTCAAATCTTTACTTGGTAGCGTTGCTGTGAAGCGCCTTGGGAAGGAGGATATTTAGGCCCTTGAACATGTTCCACCATTCAATAAGGTAATGATTGATCTGCACCTCAATTCTATTTATCTACCTTTGCTCTGTAAGCTTCGATACCCATGAACCTACAAATAACCTAATGATCTCAGTCTCAAAAGCTCCAACTGATTCTCAGTATCCACAGCTTTTTGGAAAAGTTTCAGATTTCCATTCTTCTTCCTTTTATAACTTTAGAGTATCCAATTTTCCCCCCAATTTATCATAGATTAATAGAATCCCTACAGTGCAGACGAGGCCATACGGCCCATTAGTTTTGCACCAGCCCATGCTCCAACAGATCACCCTTCCTAGGGCCAATCCCCCACTCCTAGCCCTGTAACCCCACCTAAATTTTGGGTAATCTATCATGGCCAATTCACCTTACCTGAACATCTTTGGACAGTGGGAGGAAACCGGAGCACCTGGAGGAAACCCACGCAGACACAGGGAGAAAGTGCAAACTCCACACAGTCACCCGAGGTCAGAATCGAACCTGGGACCCTGGTGCTGTGAGGCAACAGTGCTAATCACCGTGCCACCCAATCCACCTAGCCTGCACATCTTTGGCATGTGGGGTGAGACCCACGCAGACACAGGGAGAATGTGCAAACTCCACACGGACAGTGATCCAGGGTCAGAATCAAACCCGGGTCCTCAGCGCCATGAGGCAGCAGTGCTAACCATTGCACCACCACGCCACCCCAGATTTCCATTATTCTTTGTGTGAAGAAGTACTTCCCTGTTTTCTCTACTTTATAGGATAATGTCCCCTTGTTCTTGACTCCTCATCAGAAGAAATGTTTTTGCTCTATCTATCCAATTAATGCTCGTTGTCATTTTAAACACCTTAATTGGAGAAGCCTTGAACCTTCTAAACTCAAGGAAATACGAAACCAGTTTTTGTCACTTAGTCATTCCAGTCCAGGAAACATACTGAGCCAATATGTTCTTCTTGAGATGGAGTGCACAAACCTCTATGTAGTTCTTCAGATGGGGTCTAATGGATCTTAGTGCAACTGTACATTTCCTTGAAATTCCAACCCTCTTGAGCTTATGATCAACACTCCATTAATCTTTTTGATTACCTTTTGTACCTATGCACCAGATTTGAGTGATTTCTGTATCTGGGCACCTAAATCCCTTTGCTCCTCCACAGCTCCAAGCGTCTCACCCCTAAGAAATTCTGATTTTTTTTTTCTCAGATCCAAAATGGATGACTTCACACTTCCCCACATTGAACTCTATATTATCACAGTTTTGCCCACAAGTCTGTCTATGTCCCTTTGTAACTTTCTGCTTAATTCCAGACCACAAACTGTGCTTCCTAACAGTTCTGTTGGGAGTTTCTTAATACTTTGTAAATGGTTGACTCTCTTTGCTTATTTTAACAAACGTGTGATTTGTAAGGTAAGTCAGAGTGTTCAGATGTTATAGCTCCTGTGTAAGATAATTGTCATTTCCAATGTTACAACAGTGACTATATTTAAGAAAAATATTTTGTTGTCTGTAAAGAGCTTTATGACATCCTGGTTAGACCACACCTGGAATACTGTGTTGCTGACTTCTATCATTATTACTACTAATAATCACAATGTGCGAGTGTGTTCCGTGTATTGGACAAATGACCACACAACAAGTATTTAGTATAATCACAGTTTATTATTGAACATAGGATTAGTTCCACACTTAATGAATTACACGCTACTACACATTAGACTATATCTAGCAGTTAAACGACCTTTAAATAACTTCTAAGGGACCTGCTCTGTGCAGGTTAGATAAGACCTTTATCTGGTTCCCCACCTGTGGCGGCTGGAGGTTGTCTGGTTCGTCTCGGCTGAGTGTCGTCTTTCAGGTGGAGATTGCAGGTCCTTGAACTTGGCTGGTTGATGTGCTACAATTAGATGACAGAAACCGGTCCCCCAAAAGAGGCAGAATGTTGGTTGCGCAGTTCTTATTCTCCGATCTTTCATGCTCTTTTGGGCGGTCCCAGGTAGGGATCCAATGGATCGATAGGATTTCAATCACCTTAATCGATTCTGGCCAATTAGGGGCGGGTACTTTGACGGCTGGGCGGGTCCGAGTTGTTATTGTCCAAGGCGCGTAGGCACTCCTAAATAAGGCAAACTGGCGCCCCTGAGTCTGCCATTTATGGTAAGTTTCAATCTGAAGCCCATTGTCCCGGGAAAGCCTGTGAGTGGCCTCTAGTAGGTGTGAGTTTCTACATAAGTCTGAGTTGTTGGTTGCAATGTACACAAGCTGTGTTCTGTCTGTCCCAACCTGACCACAATTCCCATCATTCTTTGCAGGCGGCCATTTTAGATAGCCACAACAATGAGCTGGTTTGGGCATCATATCTTAGGAAGAATATATTGGTCATGAAGGGTTTGCAATGTAGGTTTACAAAACACAGAAACAAACAAATGAAGTGGGAGAAGTAGGCCATTCTACCCCTCGATCCTGCTCTACCATTCATTAAGATCATGGCTGATCCATAGAATCCCTGCAGTGCAGAAGGATGCCATTCAGCCCATCGGGTCTGCACTAGCCCCCGAAAGAGCATCCCATCCAGGCCCGCTCCCCCACCTTACCCACACGACCCCACCTAACCTGCACATCTTTGGACACTAAGGGGTCATTTTTAGAATGGCCAATCCTCCTAAACGTTACATCTTTGGACTGTGGGAGGAAACAGGAGCACCTGGAGGAAACCCACGCAGATAAGGGGAGAATGTGCAAACTTCACACAGACAGCCCCCAAGGCTGAAATCGAACTCGGGTCCCTGGCACTCTGGGGCAACAGTGCTAGCCATTGTGCCACTGGGCTGCCCTGTTTATGTTTCTAATTCCACATTCCATCCAGACCCAATAACTTTTAATTCCCTTGCCTCCCAATAATCTATCTAACTCCGTCTTAAAAGTATTAATTAAACCACCTACACCGCCTTCTGAAGCAGAGAGTTCTAAAGTTGGAGAGCCCAATGAGAACAAAACATCTCCTCATCTCTATCCTAAAAGGGCAACCGCTAATTTTAAAACAGTGCCCTCTAGTTCTGGACTAACCAACAAAAGGAAACATCCTTCCATGTCCACCTTGACAAGGCCATTCAGGATCTTATATCTTCAATCAAGTCACCCTCTCACTCGTCCAAACTCCTGTGGAAACAAGCCAGTCTGTCCAACCTTTCCTCATAAAACAACCTGCTCTAGGTGTCAATCTGGTAATCATCATCTGGACTGCCTCTGGAAACGCAAGTACAGTAAGTCTACAGGCTCACCTTTATCCACAGCGCACATTACTCCTTCATCGAACTAAAGATCCCCAATAAATTGTATGAACATGATTTCCCTTTCACAAACCATGCTGACTTTTCCCAATTACCTTGAATTTTTCTAAGTACCCAGCTATAACCTCCTTAAAGATTGATTCCAGCAGCTTCCCCACAACAGACATCAAGCTCACTGGCCTATAGTTTTTTTGTTTTCTGCCTCTCCCCCTTCTTGAATAGAGGAATTCTATTAGCTACTTTCCAGTCTGGTGGAACCATTCCAGAATCTAACGAATTTTGGAAAATTAACAGCAACGCATCTACTACTTCATTAGCCAGATCTTTTAAGATCCTAAAAATTAAACATGGACCCAAGGATTAAATTAGGAGTGAATCCATAAACTAGGGTTGTATTCCAAGGAATTTAGAAGTCAAGAGGTGATCTGAGCAAAGTTTTCAAAGTATTAAGGGGGGGTGGACAAGGTAGATAGAGAGAAACTATTTCTGCTAGTTGGGGAGTCTAGGACTAAGGGACATATTCTAAAAATTAGAGCCTGACCTATCAGAGCTGAAATTAGGAAACATTTCTCCATGCAAATGTGGTAGAATTTTGAAACTTTCTCCCACAAATGGTAATTGCTGCTAACTCAATTGTTAATTTTCAAACTGATAAAACTGATTAAAACTAATTTTAAAATTGATAGATGTTTTTGTTATCCAGAGCTATTAAGGTATGACGGGGAGAGCATCACCCATCATCTTATTGAATAGTGGAACAGGCTTAAGGGGTTAAATGTCCTGTTCCTGGGGTTCCAAAAGGCACTCTAACAATGCAAACCTTTCTTTCTTTTGCCTTCATTTTTGTTTTACATGGAAATTCGAGGATGACATGTCTCGAACATTGAAGCATGTGACTCTAGATCCGCAGCAATATTGGGCAGCACGGTAGCACAAGTGGATAGCACTGTGGCTTCACAGCACCAGGGTCCCAGATTCGAGTCCCCGCTGGGTCACTGTCTGTGCGGAGTCAGCACGTTCTCCTCGTGTCTGCGTGGGTTTCCTCCGGGTGCTCCAGTTTCCTCCCACAGTGCAAGGACGTACAGGTTAGGTGGATTGGCCATGATAAATTGCCCTTAGTGACCAAAATGGTTAGGAGGGGTTATTGGGTTAGGGGGATAGGGTGGGAGTGAGGGCTTAAGTGGGTCGGTGCAGACTCGATGGCCTCTTTCTGCACTGTATGTTCTATGTTCTAATATGGAGTTGACTCTCAAATGCCCTCTGAAATGGAGGGCACTTAGGGACGGGCAATAGATGCTGGCCCAGCCAGTGATGCTCACAACCCGTAAAATTAATTTAAAAAAATGATGGGCAGAGAACGCATGATATGTGCACTGTTTCTGGAATATTTAAAACATTTGCACCACGATGGACTCCCATGTCATTACTCTAGTCTAGTGTGATCTTGGGACTGGAAGATGGTTGTGATATTTACCTGTCTTTGGGCCATTGCTCAAAGAAAAAGAGTTAACAGCAGCCACAGAGGTCAATCGGAGGGCAATTGTAACTGATTACAAATTTCAGTCTCCATTTTAATGACTCCTTCTCGATCGCTCGGAATATTTTTCATCTATAACGAAGAGTGATGCCTGGCGTTTGTCGTCTGGAGTGTGACGAACGTGCGGCAGATGCGAATTCTATCACCCTAAAGCTCTGTTGCTTGTGAGAATTTATTTCCGGTTTTGAAGGCTCGGAAAAATTATCAACAAGCGAGAGATTTCCAATGCTAGAAAACGTTGTGATCGTCAATTGTCAGTTATTTTCCATTCTGTACATTTGCAAACTTCAACTGTTCCATATTAAGCACAGTCTTATGTCAGAATTCTGATTTCATATTTGTCAACTACTTTGCATGGGCAAATTTAGTATATACCCTAAACTGCACAGGATAAGCACAGTTATAACTCCTCTGACACTCTGGATCCTCTGAATGTTGTATGTTAATATAACCCTTGTAAGGGGATGCACTTTAATGCTGGTATTGGAAACAGTTATTTAATCAAATCAGTCCTGATGGTACTCGTAATAATATGAATGCCATAAAGGTATTTGACTAATTACTAATATGTTGCATGGAGCCAATTATCTGAACAGATTCTTTTTTCCATTTTCCCAGCAGAGCCTTTTTTTTGTTTTAAAAATGGCAACATCAAACAACAGTCAAAGTTGTATTACGGGTATGCAAGTTTTGTATTTGTGCCTCCTTATTAAGTCATTGAAACAGATATTCTTTTCTCATTTACCTCTCTCTAAGCCTGGAATGTGTGCAAATTCTGCTGTCGTTACTTGATAGTTACTGTAGACTTTGATTTTTAAAATTCTCACCCTCGTTTTCAAGCATCTCCATGGCCTCGCTCTCCCCACTCCACCTCTAGTAATCTTCACCTGTAAATGCCCCACAGCCCTCTGCTGTTTCTGTGTTTGCCCAATTCTTACCTCCCGCACATTTCCGATTTTAATCTCTCTATCATTGGTGGAAGTGCCTTCTGTAGTCGCGGTCCTAAGCTTTGGAATTCCCTTCCTTTATTTCTGCCTCTCTACCTCACTTTCCTTTTTATTTTTTTATATAAATTTAGAACAAATAAAGAACAAAGAAAATTACAACACAGGAACAGACCCCTCGGCCCTCAAAACCTGCACCAACCATGCTGCCCTCCTGGACTAAAACCCCGAATCTTCCGGGGACCATATCCCTCTATTCCCATCCTATTCATATATTTGTCAAGGTGCCCCTTCAAAGTCACTATCGTATCTGCTTCCACCACCTCCTCTGGCAGCGAGTTCCAGGCTCCCACCGCCCTCTATACAAACTCTTGCCTCGTACATCTCCTTTAAGCATTGCCCCTCGCACTTCAAACCTATGCCCCCTAGTAATTGACTCTTCCACCCTGGGAAAAAGCTTCTGACTATCCACTCTGTCCATAACCCTCATAATCTTGTAGACTTCTATGAGGGCGCCCCTCAACTTCCGTTGTTCCAGTGAGAACAAACCAAGTTTATTCAACCTCTCCTCATAGCTAATGCCCTCCACAGCAGGCGACATCCTGGTAAATCTTTTCTGCACCCTCTCCAAAGCCTCCACATCCTTCTGGTAGTGGCGCCCAGAATTGAACACTGTATTCCAAGTGCGGCCTAACTATGGATCTGTAAAGTTGCAACATGACTTGCCAATTTTAAAACTCAATGCGCCAGCCGATGTAGGCAAGCATGCCCTATGCCTTTGTGACTACCTTCTCCACCTGCATTGCCACTTCAGTGACCTGTGTACCTGTACACCCAGGTCCCTCTATCGATCAATACTCTTCAGGGTTCTGCCACTTACTGTATATTTCCCATCTGTATTAATGCATTATCTCACATTTATCCAGATTAAACTCCATCTGCCATCTCTCCGCCGAAGTCTTCAGCCGATCTATATCCTGCTGTATCCTCTGACAGTCCTCATCGCTATCCGCAATTCCACCAACCTTTGAGTCATCCACAAACTTACTAACCAAACCAGTTACATTTTCCTCCAAATCATATACATATATTATGAACAGCAAAGATCCGAGCACTGATCCCTGTGGAATGTCACTAGTCACAGCCCTCCATCCAGAAAAGCAACCTTCCACTGCTACCCTCTGTCTTCTATGACCGAGCCAGTTCTGTATCCATCTTGCCAGCTCACCTCTGATCCCGTGCAACTTCACCTTCTGTACCAGTCTGCTATGAGAGACCTTGTCGAAGGCCTTACTGAAGTCCATGTAAATAACATTCACTGCTCTACCCTCATCAATCATCTTCGTCACTTCCTCGAAAACTTGATCAAGTTAATGAGCCACGAACTCCCCTTCACATACCTCCTCCTTTTTGATCTCAACATGACCCAAACTATCTACACACCCTTCTCCAGACTCATCATCCACCAAGTCCTTCTCTTTGGTGAATATTGACGCAAATTACTCATTTTAAAAATTTTGTTTTTATAAATTTGGAGTACCCAATTCATGTTTTTTCCAAATAAAGGGCAATTTAGCATGGGCAATCCACCTACCTTCACATCTTTGGGTTGGAGGGGGGCAAAACCCATGCAAACATGGGGAGAATGTGAAAATTCCACACGAACAGTGACTCAGGGCTGGGATCGAACCTGGGACCTCGGCACCGTGAGGCAGCTGTGCTAACCATTGCACCACTGTGCTGCCGGGTAAAGTACACATTTAATACCTCTCCCATTTCTTCTGGCTCCATGCATACATTTCCTCCCCTGTCCTTGAGTGGGCCAACCCTCTCCGTGGCAACCCTCTTTCTCTTTATATATGTATAAAAAGCCTTGACATTTTCCTTAATCCTGCTGGCCAATGATTTTTGTGACCCCTTTTAGCCTTCCTGACTCCTTGCTTACGTTTCTTTCTATTTTCCTTGTATTCTACACTTGCTTCATGTGTTCCCAGCCTTCTAGCCTTGGCAAATACTTCCTTTTTCTTTTTCACTAGGCTCACAACATCTCTCGTTATCCAAGGTTCCCAAAACCTGCCAGACTTATCCTTCATCCTTACAGGAAAGTTGGAGTACCTAATTCATTTTTTTTTCCAATTAAGGGGCAATTTAGCGTGGCCAATCCACCTAATCTTCACATCTTTTGGGTTGTGGGGGTGAGACACATGCAAACATGGGGAAAATGTGCAAACTCCACACGGACAGTGACCCAGGACCGGAATCGAACCCGGCCCCAGCGCCGCGTGGCAGCAGTGCCAACCACTGTGCCACCGTGCAGCCCCTCTCTTTCCTTCTTTAAGATACTCTTTAAAAACTGCCTACATGACCAAACATTTAGTTACCTACCCGAATATCCCTTTATGTAGCTCGGTCTCAACTTCTGTTTGATAAAGCTCCTGCGACGTGCTTTGGAACATTTTATTATATTAAAGGTGCTATGTAAGAATAAATTGGCATTATTGCGGGCCAGTTTCACATATTCCAATATATTTTTTAAGAACAAAAATAATTTTCCTCAAATAATTACTATGTTATCCTGTCACTCTGCAGTTCCAGTTATTTCTAACTCTTGTGGAAATACCAAATCCAATGGTCATATTTTGCCCAAGAGCATTCTGAATAAGTGAACTATACATATATCAATTGTGTTATGACCTTGGTCGAGACCAGCAACTTTTTTAAAAGACGAAATCTGAAATCCCTGATATTTACTGAGGGAATGAAGCCACAAGATTAAACAAATATACAAATTTGGAGGAGGAGTAGGCCACTCGGCCCCTCAAGCCTGCTCCACCATTTAAAAAGATCATGGCTATTCTGGTTTTAACCTCAACCCCACATTCCCACCTATCCTCCTCACATCCCGCTTATTAAGAAACTATCTCCTCTGCCATAAAGATATTCAAAGACTCTGCTTCCATGGGGCAGCACGGTAGCATGGTGGTTAGCACAATTGCTTCACAGCTCCAGGATCCCAGGTTCGATTCCCGGCTTGATTCACTGTCTGTGCGGAGTCTGCACGTTCTCCCTGTGTGTGCGTGGGTTTCCTCCGAGTGCTCTGGTTTCCTCCCACAGTCCAAAGATGTGCAGGTTAGGTGGATTTGTCATGCTAAACTGCCCTTAGTGTCCAAAATTGCCCTTAGTGTTGGGTCGGGTTACTGGGTTATGGGGATAGGGTGGAGGTGTGGGCTTGGTCGTGTGCTCTCTCAAAGAGCCGGTGCAGACCCGATGGGCTGAGTGGCCTTCTTATGCATTGTAAATTCTATCTATCTCCTTTTGAGGAAGAGAGGTCCAAAGACTCGCAAACCTCTTTGAGAGAAAACACATCTCTTCATCTCTGTCTTGAATGGGCAACCTTCTGTTTTTAAACAGTGACCCTAATATTCGAATCTCCTACAAGAGGAAATCCACACTGCCAATATCCCTCAGGATCTTATATGTCTCAATCAAACAATTCCCTGGTTGAAGAGTCAAAGAAAGCAAACACAATATACCCTCTTGAGTAACTACCTATATTCTAGAACCCAGAATCAAGATAACCTATTCATGAATTAACAGGAAAATTGCAGTTGATTTAAAACTATAAATTAAACATTAAATGGCAGATACAACTAAGACAGATCTCTTACCAATTTGCTCAGCAGTCCACCAGGCAGTTACATCATCACAAAGTCCGTCAAAACACTGTCTTCCTCACAAGGAATTTCAGCTCCCCTTCTTCTAGGATCCCCAGCCGACAGCAGCACATAACCAATCTGAGGTCCATGGGTACGAAAGTCACCAAAAATGGCAAGCGCCCCCAGAACCTCCTCAACTCTGGAAGGTGTACATCTACCAATGTTATCTTCAAGTAATAGAAACAGCTGCAACAATTGTACATTGACCTATTCTCAGCTACTGGATCTAACTTCTTTAGCTCGTCAGTACAGCATCACATGGATCATCATCTGTGCCCTTTTGTTTGCTTTCAATCAATTTCAGTCTCCCCACAGGTTTTGGTTTCCAATCTAATTTCCAGCCTTATGTCCCTTCGGGAGTGGAAAGCCAGTTTCCGTTCTCAATTTTCCTTCTTCAGTTTCTCTTTTCAAGTAGGGTCGGTCTTACAAGAACATAAGCTTTGAAAACATAGATTCCATCACATGTGGCGAGATTAAACAAAAATGTCTAAACAGCCAAATGTTTTGACCTGAATTTGTGTGCAGATGAAGAGGATTTCCATCGTTGAGAAAATGGATGTGAAGGCTTGTAGTCAAAAGTCACATCACAGACCCCACCATTTTCATAACGGGGGGAACGAGGATAGGTCTCACTTTACATATAGAACATAGAACAGTACAGCACAGAACAGGCCCTCCGGCCCTCAATGTTGTGCAGAGCAATGATCACCCTACTCAAACCCACGTATCCACCCGATATCCGTAACCAAACAACCCCCCCCCCCCAACCCCCCCCCCCCAACCCCCCCCCCCAACCCCCCCCCCCCCCCCAACCCCCCCCCAACCCCCCCCCCCCCCCAACCTTACTTTTTAGGACACTACGGGCAATTTAGCATGGCCAGTCCACCTAACCCGCACATCTTTGGACTGTGGGAGGAAACCGGAGCACCCGGAGGAAACCCACGCAGACACGGGGAGGACGTGCAGACTCCACACAGACAGTGACCCAGCCGGGAATCGAACCTGGGACCCTGGAGCTGTGAAGCATTTATGCTAACCACCATGCTACCGTGCTGCCGTATCCGTGGTTCATGGAGGCAACTGTGTATGTTACATTTCAGTTGTCTTCAGGATGATCTTATTTTGGCTGATGGGATGCCAAAACATGATTTGTGTACTTTCGACCTGGGAGGAGAAAGTCTAAAGTTATCGGCGTTATTTGGAGACAGAGGGTACCCTTTTGATTTTGGTCCCGGGAGGCATGAGTTGACACTAAGTTGGCATTGGGATATAAAGGGTCATGGGGGTAGGTAGGGGGGCATAAGTTGACATGGAGCGTATGAGGAGCCATGGGTGTATGGGTGGAGGCATAGGTAATGTGTCCTTAGGAGAGGTAAGGTGACATTTGAGATTATTAAAAGTAGACATGAATAATGCATTAAAAAGTGCATAAATTAATTGGAACCAGCAAGCTCAATGGAACTGTCAAGAGAACTGTCAAAAGAAATGTCATGGGAACTATCAAGAAAGCTGTCAAGGGAAATGTCAGGCTGACAAGGAATTTAAATCTCCTGCATTAAATATTTGAAAACAATAGTCTGCAGTGTTAAAAAAAATCAATACTTCCTATTTCACTCTATTTGTTGACATTAGTCTGGGGACTAACATTATAGGATTAATGCTGCATGACTGATTTCACAACATATCATTATCACAGTGGGTGCCTGTTAGATCATTGTTTGATTGACAGCTCCAAATGGTTCTAAACGCTTTGAAGTGGATGATGAATAGAAATGCTTGTTTTTATAAGGAATTAAAGGAAGTTAATGAATGGGTTTTTCCAATGAGAGCTATGAAATAGTGAATTCATTGGTAGACACCTAGGAGCCATGCTGAATTTAAATAAAGTTGTTCAGGTCTGCCCATAGTGGATATTGGGTGAGTTGGCACATGGTAGGTATAAGGGCAAAGAGTAGTGGGTGGGGGCATGGGTTGGCATGAGTTGACACTAAGTTGGCAGAGGGATATAAAGGGTCATGGGGGTAGGTAGAGGGGCATAAGTTGACATGGAGCATATGGGGAGCCATGGGTGTATGGGTGGAGGCATAGGTTGGCATAGTTTGGCATGCATGGGATATGGAAAGTGTGTGGGGGTCTAAAGGGATGGGGGGTGTGAGGGCTGCATTGGTTTTATTAATGTTTTCATATATCCAAGCCTTTCACCCAGCCCACCTTCACTTTCGGCATTCTCCAAACTCTTTCTGAGGTCACCTGCCATGATGCACCTACCAAGAGGAAACCATTCAGCCCTCAAGTAATTCCACCTTTCAGCTAGGATGTAGCTGATATCTATTTTCACTTCTTTTTAAAATGTGTTCTTGGGATGGGAGCATTGCTGGCACAGGGCAGCATTTATTGCCCATCTCTAATTGTCCAGGAATAGGTGGTTGTGAGCTGCTTATAACTGAATATCTTGCTTGGCTGATTGAGAGGGCAATTAGAGTAATGTGGGTCTATAGTCACATGTAGGCCAGATTGGGTAAGGATGGCAAATTTCCTTCCCAGAAGGACGTTAGTGGAACAGTTAGGTTTTTACGATAATCCAGTCGTTTCATGGCCATTATGAATAAAACTAGTATTTTATTCCAAATGTATTAATTTGTTGAATTTCAGTTCTCCAGCTGCAGTGGAATTTGAACTCCTGTCTCCGGAGCATTAGTACATATCTCTGGATTACACGTCCAGTAAGATTACCGTTGTGCTCTGTCCCTCATAAATACTCATTTACCCACCTTGTTTCTGTAACCCCTGTAAAAGTCCTTCCTGCATATTTCCTTTGTTTCCATTTAAAAAAAATATATATATTTTTCATCTGTGGGCCCATAATTAGGATGTGCCATTAAGCAGGAGAGTAAATGAAAACCGCCTGCTTGCCAGGACAGCATGTTCCCAGGTTTTGTATTTTGGAGAAGAGAAACTGGGCTCTTCGGTGCCAAGTGCAGCTTAGAACCGACTTTTGAGGGACTTAGTTCAATTGGTTAACTGGCAACTGGGTTGGCCAGGGACAGTGTTCTGCCTGACAATGGTCAGTGATTGGTTCCTGTGTGATGCTTTCTGAAAGAACTTGGCAGAAATGTTTAGACCTTGGTAGTGAAAGGCAGTGCTTGCTGAAGTGAAAGAACTGCTCTATTGTTCCGAAAGCAGTGAGTGCCTGGCACATCCTTTGCTGTGAACTTGAAATTATCCTGAGTCTACAGAGAAAGCAGACAATCATGCCAGAGAAAACCATCTCAAGCCAAAAAGGAAGAAGTACCAAAACGAAAGCCTGAACTTCAGAAAGACATTAACGGGAAGTCATCCCAGTACATCAAATACCTTTATCCTTTCATTTTATTAATATTTTCTTTCCCTCTCATCAACCTTTTCCCTCTGTGCTGTTTTTCTGTGTGTCTGCAGAGAGTGGAGGTAGTTAGGGAGGGGAGAGGGGAATGGGAAAGTCAGTTACATTTTCTGTCTGTTTAATTATAATACTGTACATAATAAAAGGCTTATTGTGTTAAAGTTACAAACCTGGTGACTGCAGTTTATTAGGCTAAACCTTGGTATTTTAAATAAAATCTAAATTCACTTGTGTTACAATTCCTGGTCAAGTGGGGCTGGAATTGACCGTGTACCAGCCCAAAGTGTCATAATACCCCTTAATATCCTTACCTAATAAAAGTCCATCAATCTCAGTTTAAAACATTTCAATTGACCATCTCCCCCCCCCCCCCCCCCCCCCCCCCCCCCCTTCTTCAACAGCTTGTTTACAGGAGACAGAGAAAGATTTCCAGTAACCATATTGTGAATAAGTAAGAATTTAACTTTAACCATCTCCTCCTCCGCACTGTCACCTTTAACATTGTGTTCAGGCATTGAACCATACAGGGCAAAAAAAAACTCCAGTTTGACTTCAGGTCTGCACCATAGATCAGCTGCTGAGTTCTGGGAGGGGGCGAATTGGCCTGGGTTCTAGTAAGCCAAGGACTGGATTTGGCTCCTCGCCTTGTTGTCAGATAGTCGAAAGATCAGTCCAAAGATGTGCAGGTTAGATGGATTGGTGATGATAAAATTGCCCCTTAGTGTTCAGGGATCTACAAGTTAGGTGGGGTTAAGGGGATAGGGCAGGCGAGTGGGCCTAGGTAGGGTGCTCCTTCAGAGGGTTGACACAGACCTGATGGGCCGAATGGCCTCCTTCTTCACTGTAGAGATTCTATGATTCTAAGTACTTCCTGACATTGCCAATAAATGGGCTAGCTTGAAGTTTAAGGTTATGCCCTTTTGTGCTGGACTTGCCCACCAGAGGGCATAATTTTTCTCTCTTTCTACCCTGTTAAATTATCGAATCATCTTTAACACCATCACAACATCCCTAAATTTTCTACATTCAGTGCAATACAAGCCAACCTGTCCTCATAATTTAACACTTTTAGCCCTTGTCGCATTCTGATGGATAGGCGCTGCACCCTGTCCAAGATCAGTATATCCTTCTTGACACATGGTTCCAGAATTTTACACAGTTTCTCTCAATGGGGTCTAACCAGAGCTTTGTATCAAACTTGCATCCCTTTGTTCCAGCTTTCTTAAAAGCACAGGATAGTATTCCATCAGCCTTTTAAATTATTTTTGTAGTTGTACAGTAGTTATTAATGATTTCTATTCTTGAACACCCTAAATCTCTCTGCTCATCCCTACAATTCCCAACTTCTTGCATTTTGAATATTAGGCTAATCTATCTTTCTCAGGCCCAAAATTAATGACCTCACACTTCCCCATGTTGAATTCCATCTGCCACAATTTTACCCACTCAATTAATCTATCAGTGTCCTGTTGCAACTTTCTGCTCCCATCTACAGTATTTACTGTACCACCTAATTTAATATCATAAGTAAATTACATATAAGGCTCTCGATTCCTTCATACAAGTCATTTATATACATAATGAAAAGCTGAGGCCCCAGTACAGACCCTTGGGAGATACTGATTTGTCAATTTGAATGTATACTTACTATTCCGACTGTCTGCTGCCTCCTAACCTATTCTCTGTTCAAGCCTTCAATTCTATGTCCTCTTATTTTGGTTAAGTCTTGCTTGTGGAACCTTGTCAAATGCCTTCTGGAAGTCCATATATATAACATCTGTAAGACATTTCTTTTATCTACCACAATAGTTAATTCTTCAAAAGATTCAACTGGGGTACAATAGACATTGATTTACTCTTTACAAATGCTTGTTGGTGCTTTGTGATCAGCTCATAATTGTTTTTTAAGATTAATTTTCCATAGGCTGTGAGTATCACTGGCAAGGACAGCATTTTTTTGCCCATCCCCAATTGCCCTTGAGAAACCTTCTTAAGATATTGCAGTCCATCTAATGTAGAGGTGCTGTTAGGCAGGCAGTTCCAGGATTTTGACTCAGGAATAATGAAGGGACAGGGATATAGTTCCAAGTAGGATGGTGAGTGACTTGGAGGGGAACTTGCGGGTGTTGGTGTTCCCATGCATCTGCTGCCCTTGTACTCCCTGGTGATAGAGGTTATGGGTTTGGAAAGTGCTGTTGAAGGAGCCTTGGCGAGTTGCTGAAGTCCATCTTGAAAAATATATAAAGTGCTCAAGTCACTTTGTGATAACATATTCTGGTATCATCCCCATTAATAAAACTTATAGTTTTATGACATTAATGGAGTGACATTGGCAATAGTGGAGTGACATTGACATTAATGGAGTGACATTGGCAATAGTGGAGTGTCATTGACAATAGTGGAGTGACATTGACAATAATGGAGTGACATTGGCAATAGTGGAGTGACATTGACAATAATGGAGTGACATTGGTTTTCTAGATATCTTGTTCTCTTTGCATATTCCTATGAATCTCTGAATATCTATTACCACTTGTACCTAGGCTTTAATAGCATGTATGTTCCTTCAAAAGTACCAGAAAGGATTTCTTTGTTCTGGTGCCTGACTGAGCAGATTAATTAATGCTACATTGTGTTGTCGGCTTGGCTCAGTTGCTTTGTAAGGTTATGAGTTGAAGCACTACTACGAATCTAGAATGACATTTTGGTCTAGTAGTGTGACTTAATGGGTGGTATTCTAATCTTGTAGTCCAGATGTGAGCACAAGCCTCAATTCATTGACTTCAGCATAAAATCGAGGCTGCAACTCCAGTTTGGTGCTCAGGAAGTACTATAACTTTGGAGGTTTTGTCTTTTGTTTATGATGTGTATGTTCTATGTTAAACTGAGGCCCCATTAGCATGTCTCAGGTGGATTTTAAAAATCCTGCAGCAGTATTGATAAAAAGAGCAAGGGTGTTCTCTCCGAACCAATTTCTACAAACAGATCATCTGGTCTTTATCTCATTCTTATTGTGTGCCAATTGGCTGCTGCATTTCTCTAAATGACATTTCCCTATATTACAACGGTCACCACACCTCAAAAATAATTAACCAAATTAGTCTTTACAAATGTATTTTGGCTCTGTCTGATCAGCTCAAATTTGTCTAAGGTACTCAAATCACTCCGTCCCTAATAACAGGTTCTGGTAATGTTAAGGCTTAAATTATGAGGACTGGTTGCATAGACTATGCTTGTTTTCCATTCAATAGAGAAGATTAAGGTTTGATCTGATCGAGGTGTTTAAGATGATAATTAAGATAGCTGGCTTTGCAATATCTTGAGGTTGTGAAAGGTGGTATAGAAATGTGTGTTCTTTCTGTGACAGAGTACTGCACTGTTGGAGATGTTGTCTTGTCTCATCATTAGCCTCATGAACATGAGAATGTGCCTCTACAAATGTAAAACATCTTACGGCACTACTCGGATGAAATCAGGGAATTCTGGTGTCTTGGCCAATATTCCTTCCTCAAACAACACCACCAAAAATGTTTCTTTTAACTTTAAAAAGTTGTTTTGAACTGACTCCCTCGCCCTTTCAGACAGAGCATTCCAACATGTCCCAATAACGATTAGTAACATGTAGAGTAGTAACAGGAAACTCTGGATATTAGTATTCTCTCCCATACATGCACTCCAATGACAAATTTCCAATTTTCTCTCCACTTTCCCATGACCAGTTTCAAATGCATCAATACTTGCTGGAAGTTTGTATAATATTATCAAACTGGCGGCACAACGGCGCATTGCTGCCTCACAGCGTCGATGATCCGGGTTCGATCCTGCCCCTGGGTCACTGTCCCTGAGGAGTTTGCACATTCTCCCCGTGTCTGTGTGGGTTGCACCCCCACAATCCAAAAGGACGCACAGGGTAGGCGAATTGGCCACACTAAATTGGCCCTTAAATGGGAAAAAAAGAATTGGGTACTCTAAAAATTTGAAAAAAAATTGTATTTATGCTATCATAAAGTTTCAAAACTTAGACAACATTTATCTAAACCACATTTCCTGTGCTCACATGCACAGAGAATCTTATTGCTGCAGCTAATATTTATTCCTCAAACCAACATCACTGAAAAACAAAATATCTCGTTGGTATCATATGTGTCTGATGCTTCAACTTGGTTAATTTGGTAGCCTTTTTGCCTCTGGGCTACAAGACCCAGTCCAGGGCTATAGCGCAAAAATCAAGGATGATATTCCTGAGTGCAGTACAGAGTGAGTGCTGCACTATTGGAGATGCTGTCCTTTGGATGAAACATTCAGCTGAGGCCCCATCTGCCTGTTTGGGTCAATGCAAAAGATCTCCTATAGCCACTATTTCAAAGAAGAGCAGGCGAGTTATCCCTTATGTTCTGGCCAAAGTTTATCCCTTAATTAACATCATGAAAAAAAAGATTATCTGATTATTATCACATATTTGTAGAAGTTTGCTGTGTGCAAAATGGCTTCTGCCGTTTCCTGCATGACAACAGTGACTATAATTCTCAAGTAATCCAGTGGCTGCAAAGTGCTTTGAGAGGATGTAGTGGTCATGAAGAAGCATTCAATGCAAGTCTCACATTCTTCATGATGAGGGCTTGCTGCCCGCAGATAGGTGGCCGTGTCCACAAAAGAGCCAATGCTTGGCACAAGCTAAAGAGTGCTGGGATGGCCTGAGGTTGTGAAAGGTGCCATATAAATGCAAGTCCCAGGGCATCACAGTGACACAGTGGTTAGCACTGCTGCCTCACGGTGCCGAGGACCCGGGTTCGATCCCGACTCCAGGTCACTGTCCGTGTGGAGTTTGTACATTCTCCCTGTGTCTGCGTGGGTCTGACCCCCACAATCCAAAAAGGTGTGCGGGGTATGTGGATTGACCATGCTAAATTGCCCCTTTATGGGAAAAAAAAGAATGGGATACTCCAAATTTATATTAAAAAATAAACGCAAGCCCATTTGCTCTTGGATGATTAGCCTATGCTTGGCACTACAACTCCCAGACGGCACTGCATCCCTCAGCACATGCGTCCTTGTGCGTGTTTACCCCTCGCACTCCCCTCCCCGCCCCATCCCAATAGATGGTGACGTCTTCCCCCCCCCCTCCCTCCCACGGCTGGAGCCGGCAGTACGCAGACTCGAGCTCGCTCGCGTTCATTTCATTCCAGTTCTCATTCCTGGAATTCTTGCGAGTGCTGTGCAGTTCACCAGCTCTGCAACTCACTGCAATAAAAACACACCCCAAAAAAATATACCCCCCCCCCTCCCCTCAACAGCAAGTTACCAAACTTTTCTTTTTCTAAAAAAATAATATTTTTAATGTATTTGTAAGAGTTTTTAAAAAAAAAAAATCCTGAGGTGAGTTTGTATCATTTTTTGTTTGAAACAATGTATCTATTTTTAGTAATAATGTATCTAATTTTCGCAACAAACAGAATATAGTTGATACTTCTGGATGTGTGGGAAAAAAAGGAGGAAAATAATTTTTCGGATCGACTGATTTGCTAGAAAATAAAGATAATTGAGGGAGTGTTGCTGTGGATTTGGGCTCCAGCCCGCTCCCCGCGCCCAGGCAAATCTGGCGCAAAAAATCTTTGACATTTTAACATTTTTCCCCCTCGCTCTCTCTTTCTCCCTCGCTCTCCTCTCTCTCTCTCTCTCTCTAAAGCAGAACTTCCGGACGCAAGTCTTTAGAGGGAGAGAAATGTTTTTTTGCATTTCAAAAAAAAAGCAAAGTAGTTATTTACCGCCGGGAGTGTTTATTATTTTAACGATGTGCACATTTTGTTTGTTTTTTTTTCTCTCCTGCTGTTCGATACTGAAGTAAAAAAATGCGAATGAAAGTCGGAATTTCGTGTCTTTTTTTTATTCCTTTCTATTCCTGGTGCAGGGGGAAGAAAGAGGGAAGGAAAGGAGAGAGAGAGAGAAGGTGCTTGCAGCGGCGGAGCTGGAGATTTCTTGTGTGGGGGGGTGGGAGAGTGTTCACCGCTTGGCCTGGCCTGTACAGCACCACTGCCTCACCGCCGACTTGTTGCAAATCCCAGGAAAGTCCAGTGCTTTCCCCTTTCTCTGTGAGTAAGTAATTCAATTCATCTACCCATCTCTCTGTGTGTGTCTCTCTCTCTCTTTCTTAACAGGCACAGTAAATATTTGCTTAGATTCTGACGTAAGTGTGCAGTGATTTTCACAAAGTGCACTCACACACACACCTCTTTAAATCTCAGCCCTGCACTTTTCTATAATTTTATATATATATTATAGATTTAAAATGTAGCTGCTCTCTCTGTTGTCTAGTTGGAAAATACTATTGTGGCATGTGGAGCAGGGGGCCGATTTTGCGGAGTTAAAAGTTCAGCAATACATAGTGGGAGATGCTACATGTTCTTTTTTTAAAAAAAAATTCCTTTCTGTAATCGAGATTTTTTTAAAAGTGAAATTGAGTGCCAGTAAATTGGCTTCCTTCAACCTCTGAAGGATTGTTAAATAATTTAGTACAGTAAACGGACTGTAGACGAATGAGGATGGTCGATGATTGTACTTGTGTGAAGTTTATTTTTGTAATTGAAATTGATGGCTTTGGAAACGAGCATTCCTGGTTGTGGAAGTGCCGGAAAAGTAGTGGCAGCCTGAGTCGTGAGCTAATTGTGTCAGCCATGGTTTTAAGGGCCCATCTGGGGAATTGGGAAGCACATTTCTCAAAACCAGCACGGCTTCAAAAAGTGTTGACTTGGTCGGATGAAGAAGGGTCGGCGAGCTGAATTCTATACGTCAGTTAGCATTTAGAAGCTGCATGAAACTCTGTTTCCAATATGAAAAAATGTTTATCCTTGGACAACAATGATTCTAGCTTGTGTTTGTGTGTCTGCATATTTTGTGTCTTTATTCAGCCCTAGATATTGGATAAAGCTAAATTCGGATAGTTTGGTAGCAGGAAATAGCTACTTCCTGGATTAAACCTCTTCAATATTTCCAAAAATTGATGCATTGTGGCTGTTTGCAGGATACAATTCTGTGATATTTCTAGGATGTTCAATATGCAGAATAAATTTTATGAGACTGGAGAATTTGTTAATTTTTTCTTTATCCTTTTTGTTATCTCACTTTCACACTTCCTCTTCACTTCGCTAGCTTTCCTCCAACTTTCTTTACTTATCTAGCTTTTCTCTATTTCACTTGTTTTCCTCTTTCCCTTTTTCTATTTTCCCATTTATTTTGTTGTCCCTTTCCTTCTTTCTCATTTCTTCTCCCCCCCCCCCCCCCCCCCCCCCCCCCCTCTCTCCTCTCTCTGTCTCTCTACTGGTGGATATTTTGCTCAAATTATAAGTTGATTTCCCGTCAACAAGAGAGAAAGGAGCCAAGAATTAATGAACTTTAAAATGGAGTTCAGACATTGGCTGGGCCAGTGTCAGTTACCATAGCGTTGTGTGTCTGTTTTTTGAATGGCTGATTGTGGAATAGTTCCATGTTTTATATAAATGACTGAACTTCTTATGGACATTATCTTGGAGCATGATAAAGGTTGAAGAAAATGCATTTCATGTAGTGGTTGCATGTAATTGTAGCCCAAGAAAATAGGTTTAAACAGCAGCGTACAAATCTGGATTAGTGGTTTTCAGAATTTATTCCCCTCTGTTTTCATAAACAATCTACTTGTGGATTTAGGTATTCCTATTTATTAGCCTGCACAGTAGTTGGCAGCTGATGCTAAGACTTTGGAAGGATTGGAAAACAGTATGGAATACTTACATCTCAAATTCATAATGTTTATTTGACATATTTGATTTTACTGAATATGAATGATACCATTCTAAAGCTTCAAAATGTTACAAATGCTAAATCGCTTGTTACTATTCAAGTAGTTTTAACTTGAACTCTATTTTTAATTGTAATTTTATTGGATTCTGTAAATAGCACTTTTGCATCTTCACTCGAAGTTAATTTCCTAATTTTAAAGTATTGTTGCTGCTTCCAGACCTGATTTATAATTGTGTCTTATTCTCATTCTGTGGGCCTGATGTTTGGTCACTGCAGAGATGTGCCATTTCTTCATGTTTGCTGAATGTTACCTTACCCACAGGGGCATACAATGATGATGGAGATTATTTACAGTAGACTGATGTAATCGCTAGTGCTTTCAAAATGGACACCAGTTGCATGGTCTATTTGATCATATATAGGAACATGAAGAGGTCATTCCGCAGCACCCCCCCTCCCCCCAGAACCTATTCATCCATTCATTTAGGTCACAGCCGATATGTGTCTTAAGTCCATTTACCTGCTTTGATTCTATACCCTTTTATCTGACCAAAATCTATCAACCTCAGTTGTTAAATTTTCAGTTCACCACTGACCTCGACTGCTCTTTTGGACATCCCTTTAGTTGGGGGATAGTGGAGGTGGGGGGTGGGAGGGGGAACGGCAGGGAGAGTTCCAAATTTCCAATGTTCTTTGTGTGATGAAATGCTTCCTGGCATCACCCCTGAATGGCCTGGCTTAAATTTTAAGGTTATGTCTCCTTCTTTTAGACTCCCCCACCAGAGGCAATGATTTCTTTCTGCCGATCCAAACAATTCTTTTCATCGTCTTTAAAAGCCTCAATTTGGTCACCCCTTCATCTTAATTCAAGGGAATGCAAGCGTGGTGTGGGCAACCTGCCCTCATAATTGAATCCTTTTAGCCCCAGTATCATCCTGATAAATCTGTGCTGCACCCCCTCCAAAGGCAATGTATCTTTGCTGAGGGGCAGTACCCATAAGTAAACACAGTACAATAAATGAGAGCTAACCAGATTTGCATATAACTGCAACATAGCTTCCACTCATTTGCTTTCTAACCCTCTTGAGATAAAGTTCAACATTCCATTAGCCTTGATAATTACTTTCTGAACACCCTAGCTCTTCTATGGATATGCCTCCTTTGCTCTGGACTCCCAGAGGAACTCAAAATTGTGACAATCAACTTTAGATAACCTGCAGTGCGATCAAAGTTTAAAAAAATTATAAACTGCATTAGAAATAGAAACTGAAACGGCACGTGGTCAGATCGCCATATTTATTTTTCCACTTGGATTGTAAATATCCTTTTTAACTACATATGTAGATTTGTGCTGTCAGCGAAACAGTCCTTTAGCTAGGCGGCTGGGGAGTAACACCATAGATGGGTACAACAAAGGCGGACACTATTCGGCCCATTGTGACTGTGCTGGCTCTTTGCAAAAGCTGTCCAACTCTACTCTTTCCCCGTAGCCCTGCAAATTTTTACCCTTCGAGTCATTCTAAACATCCAACTCCCCTTTTTGGAAGTTACGATTGGATCTGCTCCCACCATCTTTCAGGCAGTACATTCCAGAGGACAGTCCTCATGTCAGAGATGTGTTCGTCTCCTCTCAGAAGATTCTCTCAGTTTGAGCCAGGGGTTGAAACTTTGGACTAAGGCCAGTGAATCTAGCAGTGGGGGCCACTGATTGACCCAACAGGCCAATGAATTCATCTCGACAGCAATCTGCGCTTGCTGCTTTGTGCTCACACATGCATGAAGTGTCTAGTGCTGACGTTTCTTTGCAAGCTGCCTTTAATATGTGTGAAGGATGACTCTATAACACTGGGCCACTGTTTCGTGCTATGGACCAGTGCCTCTGTCAACTTATGGTTCTGGCAGCCTAATTTCAAGCCCTGATGCACTCAAGTTTGATTCCAAAAACCCTGCAGAAGTAGAAGAGCTTGTACAAGATCCATGGTAACTAAAATTCACAACTCATCAACGTCACTGAAATCTGACTGTTGTCTATTAAATAAAACATGTTTCAAAGCAACACTAGTTGAACTGGCGGGTTAAGAAAACAAAACACTCTCTACCTTTTTCACGAACTGGGTTGTAATCAGAGTATCCAAAGTTGAATCTACACCATATCAAGTTTCATATTGACAGCTAGCTGCCTTATAAACGACGTTGTGTGTTTGTTCTGCGACTTGGAGCTGCATTGCTAGCTGTTTATTGCCCATAATACCTTGATTTATTAAGGCCTGCAGCAACTTAGCAGAGCAGGTTTGACATATACAACATTCTGCTGTAGAGAGCATCTAAATAAAGTTTATTAAAATTCAATATCTTAAAAGATTTGCATCTAAATGAGTGATCTCTAGCTATTTTTCATCTGTCAGCATAGCTATTAAAACAGAATTATAAAGTTTTATTTTTAAAAAACATGCAGGCATTTCTCGTTAAAGAAAAGAAACACGTTCCCTTTTAAGTAGATCCAGTTGTGTGGTCTAGAAAACCTGGATTTTGTGACGTTCTTGCTAATTGGAGACTATCTGCCTTTTGTTTGGAAGGATTTCCTGCAGATCAGTTTCTTTTTTTTTAAATGTGCTGTTAACGTTTTGCTTTACTGTGGTAACAATGATGAATCAGTATTGAACAGATTTGCTCCTTAACTCCTGGCATGGCAAGATGGTGAGAATTAAATCTGTTTGTTGGTGGGGTGGGAATGGATTGTAATTGAGAATTATTTTGTTGTAGATATAAGCAACAGGCACTTAATTTTATTTTAATTTGGGGAGTCATGCGTTTAAATTGTTTTTGCTCAGTGAATGATCAATTGGCATGTTTTTATTTATGTTGAATGTACTTTAATTTACTTCCGTGTTTATGTAATCTAGAGGATTTGGAATATTAATCCAGGAATGCCCGTTGAAATTTCACTGACAGTTTGATAACTTGAAATCCTTTGTTTTCAAACAAAACTTTGTAAATTAAAAGCTGAATATGAAACTGTCAGGTTGTTATTTTTTTTAAACTGGCTAATTAATGCCCTTTCAAGAGAAGAGAACCTCCCACCCTTACAACACTTTGGGCCTACGTGTAGCTCCAGTCCCACACCGATATGGTTGATAATTTACCTCTGTTGTATCAATCGCTGTCGGTGGCTCAAGAAGAAGGACCCCGCCATCTTTTTGAGAAAATTGGGTGGGCAATAAATGCCAATCATGCCCTGATGCCCACCTCCATAAAATTAGTTTTTAAAAAATCTTTGAAACACCTTTTAATATTTTATTGCGCTGAAATGTTATTTACAAGATTACAGTTTCATTAATTAAAGCTGCATGATCGTATATGATTTGATTATTGACCCAAAATTTAAATGGGGCTAGTCTTTTGTTCTCTGTCATATGAGCCAATAGGTGGTGATTAAGTGTAGATGCACAATTTTTGGGGGGGTCTTGGCAATCTGGAACACTCGCCCTCAAAAGCTGAGAGGCTGGAGGTCAATTGAAAATATCAAAAACCAAGATTAATAGATTTTTGTTGCAAAAAGGTATTAAGGGTTGTGGAATCAGGATGGGTGGATGGAGTTGAGATACAGATTGATTGTAATCTAATTAAATGGTGGTACAGCTTCAAGGGGCTGAATGGCCACCTCGTTATCTTATAACTAGCAGAAGGCCCGAAGGGATGAAAGAACCACTTCTGTTCCTATATTCCTTGTAATTGCTTGACATGAGTGTTCGAAATTGTTCCGTTAAGTTATATGGTCTTATAAATGATTGGTAATGATGAGAAATGTTAGTACATTCTCCACATATTGAGTTAATACATTATTTGGCTTCTCCTTCAAAGATTTTGAGGTCACATTTGATTTTTGTGTGCTCAGCTTTTTTGTCCTAATTCAATGCAGTTATTGGTTTTGGAAAAAGAAAGACTGAAATATTTATCCTTCTACCAGTCAGTCACAATCCAAAACATTGGTATAGGGTGGTTTGGCATTCTTAAAATGCTGTAGTTAATTAAGTACAAACCTATGATCATTTTCAGAAATGTATCTTTGAAGACAATAACATAGTGCCCATTTACAAAAAAATCCTTCCGAAGAGGGGTAAAGAAGTTTTGGAACAGCTCGTTAACCTCTTAAATCTGGACCCAAAATCAGCCCAGGCTGATGGGAGGTGAGTCGATGGTTGTGAGGAGGTTGCTTCTGATGGGAATTTCGATGAAACGACCTGTCCATAATTTGGGCTCTTAACTGTGCAATTTTGCGTAGGGAGAAAAAGTAAGCAACGATTGCAGTTGGCGTGTTCCCCTAGTTCCCGAATGTGAGCAAGTTTAGTTGCTACACAAGATTTCATGTTGACCGTGTGATCGTGGGCTGAACATCATCCTCACCAATCTTGTGTTGTGGAGACGAAGGAATGGTTTGCATTATCCTTGTGACCCGAGGACATCCCGAAGCCCCGTGCAGCCAATTAATTAAACTGTAGTCACTGCTGTAATGTAAGAAACACACACAGCAGTGAGCTAAATGCCCAGTTAAACTTTGGACATGCGGTTGAGGAATATACATTGGTCAGGACATTCTCTGGATTGAATGGTGCCACTTGCCATCCTGAAAAGGCGCCGTGGGTGGGGTCGGGTGGAGGGAGGGGAGGTGCAGTTCTCGGTGGCGTCTCATCTAAAAGGAAGGGAAGGCCTGCTCAGTATCCCAACCAGTATTAATCCCTCAAATAAAATCACTTGGGGGGAAAAAAAGTCATCTGTTATCGTGTTGCTGTTTGTAAATCCAGAGATCACTAGTTGGCGGTCTCTTGGAGCCTGAAACTTAACTAAATATTTTCAGATATGTACAGGTCGCTTGCTAAATAACAAAACTTTGATTAATCAGTGTTTATTTAACAGTCTGAGGGCTGTGGCCTCAAAGGTACACAGGCCCACGTTAGCAGCAGAATAATACATTTGCATATTTTATGTCTTGAGGCTACGCTTTTCTATCATTAAAAGGTGCTACAGCAATGCAAGTTGTTCCAACATGTTCTCTCAAATACTGGTTACAAGCTTAATTTTGTGAAACATTTTTTAACGCAATATGAGACTGAAACTGAATTGGTTGGTTGATGCTCTCACTTCTGGGATGTTGCTTCTTAATAATCACAGCCTTTGTTCTCTAATTATTGTTCTCTTTTTAAGTCTGATTGACTGAGGACGTAACTGTCGGAGTGCCAGGAAAAAATTCTGTAATTGATTCCTGAGATGCCAGGGCTGTCCAAATGGGAAAGATTGAGTAGCATGAACCTATGCTCTCTTGCAGTTTAGAAGAATAAGAGGTGCTCCTATTGAAATGCATAAAATCTTAGGAGGGCTTGCTTGACAGGGTAGATGCTGAGAGGTTGTTTTCCATTGGCTGCAGAGTGTAGAACCAGGGGACAGAGACTAAGGTGGGGAGAGGTTTCTTCGTTCAGGCTTGTGAATCTTTGGAACTTTCTATCCTTGAGGGCTGTGGATGTTTAGCCAATGAGTATATTCAAGCTTTGTGATCTGTGGGCATTGAGGGAATCTAGGGGTATGGGGAAAGGTTGGAAAAGTGGAGTTAATTAGATGATCTTTTGGAATGCACAAATGGGCCAAAGGGGCCACATTGCTTATATCTACTCTGAGTTCTGATGTTGCTGTACTATTCAACAGCACCAGGAGGCCATTTGGCCCAACTGCCGAATACTGGTTCATGTTCCCTGTAGGTCTGGCACGTTAATGTGAGACTGAGTATATTATCACTCGCACAGTTTTGTAAGAGAACAAATGACCCGCATTCAAGGTGAGTATAGTGTTGGAAAGAACGCGTTGGAGACCGCTCCTAGCTGTTACCCAAGCTTGTGAAAAAATCCAAAATGGCACAAAAAAAGTGAAGAGAGAAACTAAAATTCTAAGAAAAAAATTAACAAAGAAGCTCCGGAAGCAGAGACTTGGAGAAAAAGATCTGGCAAGAAAAAGCTCCAAAGAAAGTCTTGGAAGCTGAAGGCAGAGGTTTAAAATTCTTTACTGCAGTAGAAAACTCCATTGCAGCTGCTTTGGAATTTCAGCTTCAAATCGGAATGCAGACTCAGCAGTGTGGGCTAAAGTTCTCCCCGTGTCTGCGTGGGTTTCGTCCCACAAGTCCTGAAAGATGAGCTTCTTAAGTGAATTGGAGATCCTGCATTCTCCCTCGGTGTACCCCAACAGGTGCCAGAGTGTGGCGACTAGGGGATTTTCCACAGTAACTTCATTGCAGTGTTAATGTAAGCCTACTTGTGACACTAATAAAGATTATTATTATCTCTTTAAAAAGTCAGTGATACAGCAGGTCTTGAGCAATCTTTAAATAATTCAGAGTTAGAAATTCAGTTTGGAAAAGTCCATCGCCAGAAGTCCAGCGCCAGGGTGTTCTATGTTCTAAAGCCTATCCCTGAGCCAGAGAAAGAGACAACAGAGCTGTAGAAAATGAAGCATTGGCTGAAAGCTTGGGGTGGGGGAGAGATATTACACTTCCAAAAATGTATATCAAGAGATGACAATTAAAAACCTAAGATGACAAGAGCAAGTGGATGATCAGACAAAAGAGCATGAAGAGTCTCAGAAACAGTTGGCAGAAGTGCAATTACAATATATGAGCTTGAAGGAGGACACCAGAGGAATTTTGCTTTGCGAAAGTGAAACTGATCCATGTGGAGGACTAACTCGCACATACGAAAGATGCATTTATAGGAAGTAGAACACCTGAAAGAGGACTTTAAAAGGTTTATATGACTGTCAGGATACTCGACCAGAACCCAACATTTGTTAGGATACCGGACAAGAAAGAACCCCAAGCAATTTTTAAAAATTTGTAAAACTGAGGAAAGGATACTTCCCCCAGGAGTGATGACGCTGACCAATCTGTATAGTTTATGTTAAATCAAACTTTAAACACAGGATTAACAACATTAACATCAAGGAAATGGCTTTACAATTATCAGTTAAGCACTTCTTCAATAAAAACGTGAACTTACTGTCTGCATCTGCTATTAACTCCAATTAAGCAACATAATACAGGTCAACTGCCACTTATAAATAAAGTTAACACACAGATTACTTGCTTAGTTGTGTATTGACTTTTAGACAGGCCGAGACTGTTTCAGGAGCAGAACCAGTACATTTCTGCTCAATCTAGAAGCATTTGGCAAACCTGCTGTTCAACTTAAAATCCTCAGTCTTCAGACTCGAATCCTATGGCAAATTGCAGAACTACAGACAGACCTGGCTCCTCCTCTTAATTACACAACCTGTATCCCACTGAGTCACATGACCTGCTTAGCTAGGACAAAATGCAACCCCTCATAAAGTACTTGCCAGGGAATCATAATATCCAATTAGTAAATGGCGAGTATCAATCATGACCTCACTTTTAATGACTTAATTGCATCTTTAGCGGACACAGTGTGGACACCTTAACCTAGGTTTTTTAATAATATTGCTGCAACCAAAATATACCTTAATCCAGGCTTTTGATAACATTACTGTCACAAATATAAAATATAATGTACAACAATCTCTACATTCATCACATGACAAAGCTCTAGTGTCCAACAAAGATAAATCTTCAGTTAAAGCTTGAGTAATGTCAGGCTGCACGGTGGTGCAGTGGGTTAGCCCTGTTGCCTCACGGCGCCGAGGTCCCAGGTTTGATCCCGGCTCTGGGTCTCTGTCCGTGTGGAGTTCTCTCCGTGTTTGCGTGGGTTTCATCCTCACAACCCAAAGATGTGCAGGGTAGGTAGATTAGCCATGCTAAATTGCCCCTTAATTGGAAAAATGAATTGGGTACTCTAAATTTATGTTAAAAAAGCATCACAAGTCTCATAAGCCTCGTGCAAAATGCCTGGAACAGGAGAAACAATTGCTGGTGCATCAGAGTAGTTGCTTGAAATGAGAATTAACAACCAAGTCTGATGAACATCTTGAACTTCGGTCTAATCTGAAATAGGGTGGTAGAGAGACACAACATGGAGCAAATCCAGACTTTGCAAGCGGACAGTAGAAATTCTGCGAAACAGAATGGTGATCCTAATGAATGAGTTAAGAGTTCAAGCAGTGGGCAGCACAATGGTTAGCATTGCTGCCTACGGCGCTGAGGACCCGGGTTCGAATCCCGGCCCTGGGTCACTGTCCGTGTGGAGTTTGCACATTCTCCCCGTGTCTGCATGGGTTTCACCCCCACAACTCCAAAAGATGTGCAGGTTAGGTGGATTGGCCATGCTAAATTGCCCCTTAATTGGAAAAAATAATTGGGTACTCTAAATTTAAAAAAAGAGTTCAAGCAGTCAGTGAACACGGAAGACCGAATCTGAAAAGGACGGCATGCACAAGTAAAGTTGTCAGGAGTTCTACAGACAACACTGAAACTTACCAGAATAGTTGCTGAACTGAACGAAAATCTTGCTGAGTATGAAACAGCTGAAAAGAAGAAAGTATCCAAAATAATTGGTTAATGTTCTGAAAAAAGCGGAAACATAGTGTTCGGTTTGCATGTGCCCCCACATGGGGGCCCCTCACCCGCGCGTGGTCGGCCCCCTCCCCCGTGCGCACGCATGGCCCCTCCCCCGTCTGCGTGTGTGTGTGCCCCGCGCCTCCGTCTGCGTGTGTGTGCCCCGCGCCTCCGTCTGCGTGTGTGTGTGTGTGAGCCGCGCCCCCTTCGGCGCGTGTGTGTGCCACGCCCCCTTCTGCGTGTGTGTGCCACGCCCCCTTCTGCGTGTGTGTGAGCCACGCCCCCTTCTGCGCGTGTGAGCCACGCCCCCTTCTGCGCGTGTGAGCCACGCCCCCTTCTGCGCGTGTGAGCCACGCCCCCTTCTGCGCGTGTGAGCCACGCCCCCTTCTGCGCGTGTGAGCCACGCCCCCTTCTGCGCATGTGTGAGCCACGCCCCCTTCTGCGCGTGTGTGAGCCACGCCCCCTTCTGCGCGTGTGTGAGCCACGCCCCCTTCTGCGCGCGTGTGAGCCACGCCCCCGTCTGCGCGTGTGTGAGCCACGCCCCCGTCTGCGCGCGTGTGAGCCACGCCCGCGTCTGCGCGCGTGTGAGCCACGCCCCCGTCTGCGCGCGTGTGAGCCACGCCCGCGTCTGCGCGCGTGTGAGCCACGCCCCGTCTGCGCGTGTGTGAGCCACGCCCCCGTCTGCGCGTGTGAGCCACGCCCCGTCTGCGCGTGTGTGCCGCGCCCCCGTCTGCGCGTGTGAGCCACGCCCCATCTGCGCGTGTGCCACGCCCCCGTCTGCGCGTGTGAGCCACGCCCCGTCTGCGCGTGTGAGCCACGCCCCCGTCTGCGCGTGTGTGCCGCGCCCCCGTCTGCGCGTGTGCCGCGCTCCCGTCTGCGCGTGTGTGCCGCGCTCCCGTCTGCGCGTGTGTGCCGCGCTCCCGTCTGCGCGCGTGTGCCGCGCTCCCGTCTGCGCGCCTGTGCCGCGCCCCGGTCTGCGCGCGTGTGCCGCGCCCCGGTCTGCGCGCGTGTGCCGCGCCCCGGTCTGCGCGCGTGTGCCGCGCCCCGGTCTGCGCGCGTGTGCCGCGCCCCGGTCTGCGCGCGTGTGCCGCGCCCCGGTCTGCGCGCGTGTGCCGCGCCCCGGTCTGCGCGCGTGTGCCGCGCCCCGGTCTGCGCGCGTGGGCCGCGCCCCGGTCTGCGCGCGTGCGCCGCGCCCCGGTCTGCGCGCGTGCGCCGCGCCCCGGTCTGCGCGCGTGCGCCGCGCCCCGGTCTGCGCGCGTGCGCCGCGCCCCGGTCTGCGCGCGTGCGCCGCGCCCCGGTCTGCGCGCGTGCGCCGCGCCCCCCTGTGTGTGCGCGCGTGCGCCGCGCCCCCCTGTGTGTGCGAGCTTGCGCGTGTGTATGTATGTGCGCGCGCGTCACTCTGTGTGTGTGTGCGCGCCTCTGTGTGTGCGCGCCTCTGTGTGTGCTTCGTCGTGAGTGCGTCTCTCATCGTGAGTGCGTGTCTCTCCTCGTGAGCGCGTCTCCCCTCGTGAGCGCGTCTCCCCTCGTGAGCGCGTCTCCCCTCGTGAGCGCGTCTCCCCTCGTGAGCGCGTGTCTCCCCTCGTGAGCGCGTGTCTCCCCTCGTGAGCGCGTGTCTCCCCTCGTGAGCGCGTGTCTCCCCTCGTGAGCGCGTGTCTCCCCTCGTGAGCGCGTGTCTCCCCTCGTGAGCGCGTGTCTCCCCTCGTGAGCGCGTGTCTCCCCTCGTGAGCGCGTGTCTCCCCTCGTGAGCGCGTGTCTCCCCTCGTGAGCGCGTGTCTCCCCTCGTGAGCGCGTGTCTCCCCTCGTGAGCGCGTGTCTCCCCTCGTGAGCGCGTCTCCCCTCGTGAGCGCGTCTCCCCTCGTGAGCGCGTGTCTCCCCTCGTGAGCGCGTGTCTCCCCTCGTGAGCGCGTGTCTCCCCTCGTGAGCGCGTGTCTCCCCTCGTGAGCGCGTGTCTCCCCTCGTGAGCGCGTGTCTCCCCTCGTGAGCGCGTGTCTCCCCTCGTGAGCGCGTGTCTCCCCTCGTGAGCGCGTGTCTCCCCTCGTGAGCGCGTGTCTCCCCTCGTGAGCGCGTGTCTCCCCTCGTGAGCGCGTGTCTCCCCTCGTGAGCGCGTGTCTCCCCTCGTGAGCGCGTGTCTCCCCTCGTGAGCGCGTGTCTCCCCTCGTGAGCGCGTGTCTCCCCTCGTGAGCGCGTGTCTCTCGCCGTGAGCGCGAGTCTCTCGCCGTGAGCGCGAGTCTCTCGCCGTGAGCGCGAGTCTCTCGCCGTGAGCGCGAGTCTCTCGCCGTGAGCGCGAGTCTCTCGCCGTGAGCGCGAGTCTCTCGCCGTGAGCGCGAGTCTCTCGCCGTGAGCGCGAGTCTCTCGCCGTGAGCGCGAGTCTCTCGCCGTGAGCGCGAGTCTCTCGCCGTGAGCGCGAGTCTCTCGCCGTGAGCGCGAGTCTCTCGCCGTGAGCGCGAGTCTCTCGCCGTGAGCGCGAGTCTCTCGCCGTGAGCGCGAGTCTCTCGCCGTGAGCGCGAGTCTCTCGCCGTGAGCGCGAGTCTCTCGCCGTGAGCGCGAGTCTCTCGCCGTGAGCGCGAGCCTCTCGCCGTGAGCGCGAGCCTCTCGCCGTGAGCGCGAGCCTCTCGCCGTGAGCGCGAGTCTCTCGCCGTGAGCGCGAGCCTCTCGCCGTGAGCGCGAGCCTCTCGCCGTGAGCGCGAGCCTCTCGCCGTGAGCGGGAGTCTCGTCGCCGTGAGCGCGAGTCTCGTCGCCGTGAGCGCGAGTCTCGTCGCGGTGAGCGCCTGTCTCGTCGCGGTGAGGGCGCGTCTCTCGTCGCGGTGAGGGCGCGTCTCTCGTCGCGGTGAGGGCGCGTCTCTCGTCGCGGTGAGGGCGCGTCTCTCGTCGCGGTGAGGGCGCGTCTCTCGTCGCGGTGAGGGCGCGTCTCTCGTCGCGGTGAGGGCGCGTCTCGTCGCGGTGAGGGCGCGTCTCTCGTCGCGGTGAGGGCGCGTCTCGTCGCGGTGAGGGCGCGTCTCTCGTCGTGGTGAGGGCGTGTCTGTCTGAGGGGCAGCACGGTGGCGCAGTTGTTAATGCTGCTGCCTCACGGCGCCGGGGTCCCGGGTTCGACCCCGGCTCTGCGTCACTGTCCATGTGGAGTTTGCACATTCTCCCCGAGTTTGTGGGTTTCACCCCCACAACCCAAAAATGTGCAGGGTAGGTGGATTGGCCACGCTAAATTGCCCCTTTTTCGCCCCTTTTTCGCGAGTGTATCTCTGTCGTCGCGAGTGTCTCGCCGTGTGCGCGTGTCTCGCCGTGTGCGCGTGAGTCGCCGTGTGCGCGTGTCTCGCCGTGTGCGCTTGTCTCGCCGTGTGCGCGTGTCTCGCCGTGTGCGCGTGTCTCGCCGTGTGCGCGTGTCTCGCCGTGTGCGCGTGTCTCGCTGTCTGCGTGTCTCGCCGTGCGCGTGTCTCGCCGTGCGCGTGTGTGTGTGTGTGACCTCGTGTGTGACCTCGTGTGTGTGTGTGACCTCGTGTGTGTGTGTGTGTGTGTGTGTGACCTTGTGTGTGTGTGACCTTGTGTGTGTGTGACCTTGTGTGTGTGTGACCTTGTGTGTGTGTGACCTTGTGTGTGTGTGACCTTGTGTGTGTGTGTGTGTGAGACCTTGTGTGTGTGTGTGTGACCTTGTGTGTGTGTGTGTGACCGTGTGTGTGTGTGTGACCGTGTGTGTGTGTGTGTGACCTCGTGTGTGTGTGACCTCGTGTGTGTGTGTGTGACCTCGTGTGTGTGTGTGTGTGACCTCGTGTGTGTGTGTGTGTGTGTGTGACCTCGTGTGTGTGTGTGTGTGTGTGTGTGACCTCGTGTGTGTGTGTGTGTGTGTGTGTGTGTGTGACCTGGTGTGTGTGTGTGTGTGTGTGACCGTGTGTGTGTGTGTGTGACCTCGTGTGTGTGTGTGTGACCTCGTGTGTGTGTGTGACCTCGTGTGTGTGTGTGACCTCGTGTGTGTGTGTGACCTCGTGTGTGTGTGTGTGACCGTGTGTGTGTGACCGTGTGTGTGTGACCGTGTGTGTGTGTCCGTGTGTGACCTTGTGTGTGTGAGTATGTGACCTCGTGTGTGTGTGTGTGTGTGTGTGTGTGACCTCGTGTGTGTGTGTGTGTGTGACCTCGTGTGTGTGTGACCTCGTGTGTGTCTGTGTGACCTCGTGTGTGTCTGTGTGACCTTGTGTGTGTGTGTGTGTGTGTGTGACCTTGTGTGTGTGTGTGACCTTGTGTGTGTGTGTGACCTTGTGTGTGTGTGTGACCGTGTGTGTGTGTGTGTGTGTGACCTTGTGTGTGTGTGTGTGTGTGACCTTGTGTGTGTGTGTGTGTGACCTTGTGTGTGTGTGTGTGACCTTGTGTGTGTGTGACCTTGTGTGTGTGTGTGTGTGTGACCTTGTGTGTGTGTGTGACCTTGTGTGTGTGTGTGTGTGTGTGTGTGTGTGTGTGTGACCTCGTTTGTGTGTGTGTGTGTGTGACCGTGTGTCTGTGACACCGTGTGTGTGTGACCGTGTGTGTGTGACCGTGTGTGTGTGTGTCCGTCCGTGTGTGACCTTGTGTGTGTGTGTGTGAGTATGTGACCTCGTGTGTGTGTGTGTGTGTGACCTCGTGTGTGTGTGTGACCTCGTGTGTGTGTGTGTGACCTCGTGTGTGTGTGTGTGACCTCGTGTGTGTGTGTGTGTGACCTCGTGTGTGTGTGTGTGACCTCGTGTGTGTGTGTGTGTGTGACCTCGTGTGTGTGTGTGTGTGACCTCGTGTGTGTGTGTGTGTGACCTCGTGTGTGTGTGTGACCTCGTGTGTGTGTGTGTGTGACCTCGTGTGTGTGTGTGTGTGACCTCGTGTGTGTGTGTGACCTCGTGTGTGTGTGTGTGTGACCTCGTGTGTGTGTGTGTGTGACCTCGTGTGTGTGTGTGTGTGTGACCTTGTGTGTGTGTGTGACCTTGTGTGTGTGTGTGACCTTGTGTGTGTGTGTGTGACCTTGTGTGTGTGTGTGACCTTGTGTGTGTGTGTGTGTGACCTTGTGTGTGTGTGTGTGAGACCTTGTGTGTGTGTGTGACCTTGTGTGTGTGACCTTGTGTGTGTGACCTTGTGTGTGTGTGTGTGTGTGTGTGTGTGTGTGTGTGACCTCGTGTGTGTGTGTTTGTGACCTCGTGTATGTGTGTGTGTGAGACCTCGTGTGTGTGTGTGAGACCTCGTGTGTGTGTGTGTGTGTGTGTGTGTGTGTGAGACCTCGTGTGTGTGTGTGTGTGTGAGACGTCGTGTGTGTGTGTGTGTGTGTGTGTGTGAGACCTCGTGTGTGTGTGAGACCTCGTGTGTGTGTGAGACCTTGTGTGTGTGTTAGACCTTGTGTGTGTGTGAGACCTTGTGTGTGTGTGTGACCTCGTGTGTGTGTGTGACCTCGTGTGTGTGTGTGTGTGTGTGTGACCTTGTGTGTGTGTGACCTTGTGTGTGTGTGACCTTGTGTGTGTGTGTGTGACCTTGTGTGTGTGTGTGACCGTGTGTGTGTGTGTGTGTGTGTGTGTGTGTGTGTGTGTGTGTGTGTGACCTTGTGTGTGTGTGTGACCTTGTGTGTGTGTGTGTGACCTTGTGTGTGTGTGTGACCTTGTGTGTGTGTGTGACCGTGTGTGTGTGTGTGTGTGTGTGTGTGTGTGTGTGTGTGTGTGTGACCTTGTGTGTGTGTGTGACCTTGTGTGTGTGTGTGTGACCTTGTGTGTGTGTGTGTGACCTTGTGTGTGTGTGTGACCTTGTGTGTGTGTGTGACCTTGTGTGTGTGTGTGACCTTGTGTGTGCGTGTGACCGTGTGTGTGTGTGTGTGTGTGTGTGTCCTCGTGTGTGTCCTCGTGTGTGTGTGTGACCTCGTGTGTGTGTGTGACCTCGTGTGTGTGTGTGACCTCGTGTGTGTGTGTGTGACCTCGTGTGTGTGTGTGTGTGTGTGTGTGTGTGTGTGTGTGGT